>NC_056741.1:1365735060-1365857560 GCF_019279795.1 Protopterus annectens
GATCCCCCACCATACCCCAAGATTCCCACTCTTCTTTTTTTGATGTACTGGAAAATATTAGGGTTCAACCAAACACCCTAATAATGGGCAATTTCAACTACCCCACCATTAACTGTGAAAACTACCCATGTACCAATTCCTTCAGACAACGCTTTCTGGAATTCATAAACGCCAATGCCCTGGATCAACTTATCCACACCCCCACCAGGGGCAACAATATCCTAGACCTAGTCATTACCAACATGAGTGAACGGTGTTCCACACCTGAAGTCAACTCCTCGTTGGTCCGATCCAACCATAAGCTAATCTCCCTTGATATCCACATCCCACCCCCACCCCCCATTAAGGAAACCAAGGTAAAAAATTTCTCCAAAGCCAACTTCATGCTTCTTAAGACAGAAGTGGTGAACTTCATGACACCTATGCAGATGAACAATACAGTTATGACTGCTGAATCCTACACAAATGCACTCTATAAGCACTTACATAAGTGCATGGATCGTGCTATCCCAAACAGAACTAAGATGCTATCCTCCAAAAAAAGGAAGCCAATCTGGTGGTCCCCTGCCATAAACAAACTGTACAACAGAAGGAAGAAATTGTTGCAAAAGAGAGTAAAATCCCTTGAGTGGAGGAGCTCCCTGGTCAGCCTCAGTAAGAAGCTGAGATCCCATATAAGATCCTCCAAAGCTAGCTATGAAAACAAAATCACCACTGATTCTAAGGACAACCACAAAGCATTATATAGCTATGTCAAGAATCTCAATGGCAACACCCAGATCTGCTTTGAGTTACAGCACAATGGCATGAAAATTACAGAACCAACTGATATTGCCAACATCCTGGCAGATAGGTTCAGTGCTAACTTTACCCCCCCCCCGCCCCCTAATGAGCCCATATCTATACAGAAAGAATGCAGAGTCCCTGTAATCACAACTACGTAGGTAAAAGCTGCACTCTCTAAAGCCAAAAACACAGCATCCATGGGACCGGACAACATCCCAGGCTACATTTTACATGAACTTCAGAACGAACTGGCTCCCCACCTAAGCACCATGTTCAATCATAGCCTCACATCAGGCTTTGTGCCCACTGAATGCAATACAGCAACAGTTATCCCACTCCACAAAGGGGGAGCCACCACTGATCCCAGGAATTATTGCTCTATTAACCTGATGAGCCTGGTCTGCACGGCCATGGAACGTATCATCATGGAACTCATAAACAAAGACATTGGTAACCTCCAAACTCTGGATCCCACCCAGTTTGGGTTTGTGAAAGGCAGATCATGCATCCTGAACTTAATAGACTTCTTTGAGGCAGTCAACAAAGCCGTAGATGAGGGTAAGGTGGTTCACACAACCTATCTTGACCTCGCCAAGGCCTTCGACACCATCCCCCATTCCAGAATTATAGCTAAACTCACTAAACTAGGTATAAATCCCTACATCACAAGATGGGTTGCCAACTGGCTCACTGACAGAACCCACACTGTAAAAGTTGCACACTTCAAATCTGACCTCAAACCAGAGACAATTGGAGTACCACATGGGTTCAGTCCTGGGACCTTTCCTGTTTGGTATCTACTTCTCTGGAGTACAGGCTAACACAGAAGGCCTCTGGCTAATGAATTCACAGATGACTGCAAACTAGGAACCATAGTCGAGTCCCCAAATGATATGGAAATCCTACAGAAGGGCCTTGCTGAGACATATGCCTGGTGTCAGAGCCATGGTCTCAAGCTCAATGCCAAAAAGTGCATTGTCATTCCCTTTGGTAAAAACTCTCTACCCATGAACTACTACATAGACAGCAGTCTACTTAACACTGAATCTGTGATAAGAGACCTTGGGACCCAGGTGGACAGTAGTCTGTCCTTTGATAGTCACATCACCACAGTAGTCAGGAAGTCCTTCTACGTGGCACACCTCATCATAACAGGGTTCTCATCCAGGAAAAAAGAGGTAATTGTTCTATTCGACACTCATTAGACCCATTATAGAGTACAACGCCTCTTTTGGAATGTACCTCACAAGACATCTGCAGCAGGAGGAAAGGCCACAGAAGTACCTCACAAAGAGGATTACTGGCCTCAAACAGATGCCCTACACTGACCGTCTCAAAAAACTCCAGCTTTACTCTGTAGCATATCGCCTACTCCGAGGTGATCTCTGCCTAACATATAAAGCTATGTCAAACCCAGAGCTGTTGGACATGCTACACCTAAAGAAACCCCAATCCGTCCAAGCTACACGGTCTAGGGACCTAAACCTTGTCACCACAATAAATAAGACATGCTGGAGGGATAGATTCCTGTCCCAGAGACTTCCCATACTCTGGAACAGGCTACCCATCTATGTCAAGCAAAGTTCTTTATTAACACTCTTCAAGAAAAATCTTGATGAGTGGATGGAAAATAGAAAATACACCTCGGTGATCACTTCTGTGTCTCTGCTCGACAGTGGCACAGGAAAATAACTTTCTTGGGTGGCGTAAGCCAGAGAATCTTGTTGGCTAGGCTTACGTAGGCCCTCGGGCCGATAGCCTAGTACCTACCTATGAACCTATGAATTAAAAGAACTAAACATTAGCTCAGGACATGACAAGTATCATACACCAATTCAACAGGTGAAATTCTAGGCTACAGTCAGGCTGTCCCATAGAGTTCTGCCCTACTTATTTACATTGTATCTTTCAGACCTATCTTTTTCATGTGAGATGTTCTACAGTCTGTATGCAGATGACTTGAAATTGTGTAAACTGATTACATGTATTACGGATAAAGTATGCCTGTAAAAGAACTTAACAAAGCTGACTCCTTGGGCACAGAAGAAAAATATGCTAATAAATATAGTGAAAACTAAAAATATAAGATTTGGAAGACATAGATTGAAAGGTAAGTATTTAATACAGCACACAATAATTGAAACTCTAGATTCATTTAAGGACTTGGGTATATGGGTAGATATAGCTTTGAGTTTTTCTAACCATGTTAACCAAATGGTTAATGATAGTTATAGCATTATAGTTTGTATAAAAAGATTTATAAAGTCTAGGAAATCAGAAATGACAAAATCATCATTTATTAATTAAATTAGACCCAAACTTGAGCATGGAACAACAATATGGAAACGTTATAAGAAAACTAGATAAAAACTGCACTCTTCAAAGCTAAGAATACAGCACCCATGGGACCAGATGACATCTTGGGCTGTGTACTACATGAACTACGAAATGAACTGGCACCTCACCTAAGTGTCATGTTTAATCATAGCCTCACCTCAGGCTTCGTGCCCACTGAGTGGTGCACAGCTACAGTTATCCCACTCCACAAGGGGGTATCCACCTTGGATCCTGGAAACTACTGGCCCATCAGTCTGATGAGCCTGATCTGCAAGGCCATGGAACGTATTATCATGGAACTTATAAACAAAATCATTAGCAACCTTCAAACACTGTACCCCATCCAGTTTGGGTTCATGAAGGGAAGATCTTGTCTCCTGAACCTGACTGACTTCTTTGAATCAGTCTCCAGAGCTGTGGATGAGGGTAAGGCAGTCCACACAGCCTAGATGGAGCTCACCAAAGCCTTCAACACCATTCCCCACTCTGGAATCATATAGTAACTTACTAGGCTGGACATTAATCCCTATGTCACTCGATGGGTTGCCAACTGGCTTACTGACAGAACTCACACTGTAAAAGTAGCCGACTCCAAATCTAGGTCCAGACAAGTGACAAGTGGAGTACCTTAGTGTTCAATCTTGGGACCGCTCTTGTTTGGCATCTACTTTTCTGAAGTACAGGCCAAAACTAAGGGACTCTGGCTAACAAAGTTTGCAGATGACTGCAAACTGGGAGCCATTACTGAATCCACAAATGATGTGGATAGTCTACAAAAGGGCCTTACAGAAACAGATTCTTGGTGCCAGAGTCATGGGCTCAAGCTCAATGCCAAGAAATGTATAGTTATCCCCTTTGGAAAAAACATATACCCGTGAATTACCACATAGGTGGCAGTACACTAAACACCGAAAGTGTGATAAGAGACTTAGGGACACAGGTGGACAGTGGTCTCACGTTCGATAACCACATCGCCAAAACAGTCAGGAAATCCTTCTATGTGGCACACCTTATCACTAAGGGCTTTTCATCCAGAAAAAAGGAGGTCATTGTCCCACTGTACTCATCCCTTATTAGACCCATTATAGAATACAATGCCCTGTTTGGTAATCAAGACATCTGCAACAACTGTAAAGGCCGCAGAAATCCCTCATTAAAAGAATCACAAGCCTAAAGCAGATGCCCTATACTGACCATCTAAAACAACTCCAGCTATACTCTGTCTCATATCATCTACTCAGAGGCGATCTCTGCTTAACATACAAGGCCATGTCAAACCCAGAGCTGTTGGACATGCTACACTTAAAGAAATCCCAATCCCTCAGAGCCACACGTTCCAGGGATCTAAACCTTGTCATCACAATGAACAAAACATGCTGGAGGGATAGGTTCCTGACCCAGAGACTCCCCAGACTCTGGAATAGACTGCCCATACATGTGAAGCAGAGCGCCTCTTTGGCCCTCTTCAAAAGGAACCTCGACGATTGGATGGGAGATAGAAAATTCACCTCGGGTATCACGTCAGTCACCCTGCTAGACAGGGGTCCAGGGAATTAAATATTGTGGGAAGAAATAGCCAGGGAATTGTTTTGGCTAGGCCTGTATAGGCCATAGGGCCAATAGCCTAGTACCAACCTATGAACCTATGAACTTTAAATACCAGTCAGAAGCAGACTTATATACATCTGCATTCTACAAAAATGCATACATGTAGGCTGTGATAATGAGAATAATAAAATGTATTTAAGTCACTGCCTTCCCTTTTTCTATAAACCAGGTAGTATTAAACCATCTGTACAGAACAATTTTATAGCTGATACATAGTGATACATGATGGAAGAACAATGTGAACTGAAAAATATTAAGTATTATCCCTACTGCAATAACAGGTTCAGCTGAAAGAGAGAAATGCTGCCTGACTAATTGTTTGAATGAGGTATATTAGGAAATGCCTCATATCCTTGGCAGAAGATCGTGTGGTACTAATAATGTATATGCAGTGGTGTGATAACAATACTGTGCATCTAGTCATGAAATGCTACCACAATGTATCCAATAGTACAATATCAACACTGTGCATCCAGTGATATCATCCAGATACCGGGCATGTAGTTGTTTGACAATACTACATATCCAGTGGTGTGATATTGATAATATTTATCCAGTGATGGGATACAGATACTGTTTATACAATGATGTAATACTGACAGTGGTACCCAATGGTGTGATACTGATACTGTGTATCCTGTGATTTGATGTTGATACTATACACCCATCAGTGTGATACTAATACTGTGTATCCAGTGATGTGATACTGATACTGTGTATCCAGTGATGTGCTACTGAGGCTGTTTATCCAGTGATGTGATATTGACACTGTTTAACAATGATGTGATACTGACAGTGGTACCCAGTGATGTGATACTGATGCTGTGTATCCTGTGATGTGATACTGATACTGTGTATCCTGTGATGTGATACTGATACTATGTATCCACTGGTATGATACTGAAACTGTTTATCTAGTGATGTGATACTGAGACTGTTTATTCAGTGCTGTGAATCAGGTGGCATTATAATGGGATTCATGTTGATAGTTCAATAGCAGTTCCAGCAAATACCAAATGTCTAAATGAAATTGACAGAGATTACTTTCAGTAAACCTTGGAGAAAGTTTTTTTTTCAGGGGAGCAAGCCCTCCCATACCAAAAAACATATAATAATCCAAGGTCACACAAAAATGACACTGTAGTAGTTTCTGTGAATTTGGCTAACAATTTTTACTTTTGATGAGATTGCTGTCAATCTACTGATATGCTTCCTGATACCTGTTTCTAATACTAGATATTCTGATGCTATATTGATATGTATCCAGAAGTACGATACTCCCACTGTGTGTCCAATGTTATGATAGTGATACCATGTACAGAGTTTAGTGATAATGATAGTGGGTATCCAGTGGTGTGATATCAATACTGTATATTCAGAAATGTGAAACTGATACTCTATATCCAGTGGTGCAATGTTGATACTATGTATACATAAATGTGATACAGATAGTGTCTATCCTGTGGAGCAGTACCAATACTGTGCATCCAGTTGTATGACATTATATATCCAATGATGCGATACTGATACTACGCAGCTTGTGTTGAGATACTGACACAGTGTATCCAGTGATTCAGTACTGATACTGTGTATGTAGTGGTGTGAAACTGATACTGATACTGTGTAATCCAATGGTTCATTACTGATACTGTGTATCCAGTGGTGCAGTACTGATACTGCGTTTGTAGTGGTGTGATACTGATACAGTGTAACCAGTGATTCATAACTGATGCTGTGTATCCAGTGGTGCAGTACTGATACTGTTTATGCAGTGGTATGATCTTGATACTGTGTAATCAAGGAGTTCATTACTGATATTATGTATTCAGTAGTGCAGTACTGATCCTATATATTCAGTGGTGTGATACTGATTATTTACTGTGTAATTTCCCGAGAGAGTACATTGATTTTTTTTAATACTCATGGGGCTGTGAAAATGGATATATTCATCAGTATCCTGCTGAATGATACTGATGCCATGTATCCTGCATTGTAGCATTGATGCTAAGCATCTAGTGGTGAGATGTTGATACTGATACTGAGTATCCTGTGCTGTGATACTGGTACTCTGCTTCCAGTTATGTGATCTGATACTGTGTGTCCAGAGGTGTGTAACTGATACTGTGTATCCACTGATGTGACACTAATACTGTGTATCTAGTAGTGTGATACTCATGCTGTGCATCCTGTGGTGTGATACTGATACTTTGTGTGATACTGGTACTCTGCTTCCAGTTATGTGATCTGATACTGTGTGTCCAGAGGTGTGTAACTGATACTGTGTATCCACTGATGTGACACCAATACTGTGTATCTAGTAGTGTGATACTCATGCTGTGCATCCTGTGGTGTGATACTGATACTATGTAGACCAGATTATCATGATGGATATTAGTTCTAGAGACCTCAACAGGATGTTTTGATTCTGTCTGAACAAGATGATTTGGTATACTTAATAACAGATGAGTCAGTGTGGGTATATGTAAGATTTGCCCAAGGTTAGTGTGATTTGACCACGGGGGCAATGCAATGCAATGGAAAAAGGAAGATCTGTATTTCTTTTTTTTTTTAAACTATAAAATCCAGACAGTTTATAAGTATGAGAGAGACAGGGCAGAAACACAAGTAAAATCAGGTATGGTTCTTTAGTTTTGCAGAACATACTTTATTTTCTTTGCATTTGCTCTGCCCTCCATACATATCTCCTATCTTCTTAGCTAAGAGATGTGGACAAAGCCTTATATAACAAGGGAAAAAGGCACCAAAATAGGGACCAATTGTAAATGTTGCTCTTACAAACTTAGAAAGCTGCTAGAATAACAAGATTTATGTTATTGTGCATTATCTGAAGGATATGAAGTCTGAAACTGAAATGTGTGTCATTATTTCGTGACTTCACTTGTCAGTGATTTGTCAAAAAAACACAAATTTTAAGAGGAATAGACTGAAATATGAGGCAAAAATCTGGACATTCTGTGAAAATCTGGATAGTTGAGATGTGTGCCTCTGTAGCATATACTAATAGAAGAAAGTCTGACCCTTCACTGACCAGACTTTTTTCTGTTGGTAAATGTTCAATTTACAATGGGCATGCTGGCTGGGCTGACCAATCAACATGCATGTTTTTTTTTTGAATAGTAATGAGATATCATTGTCATTGTAGGATTCTCTATAAGGTGTGTTTGATGTAGAGCAGTTGTCTTTTATATAAATGTTTGTATGGGCTTTTTTGATTAGGCTAGGGGTCAGGAGCTGTGGGAATTCAAACCAATGCAGGTATTTTAGCTTGTGATAATCATGGACCCTACCCTAAACCACAGCAGTGAACCTGGCTTCTTCGTTGTAGCATTATTTCAGCTTGCTTAGATAAGTAATTTGCAGGATGGGACTGAAAGGCAGAGCAACCATATAAAAACTGGACAGTAGGATGACTGGGCTGCTGTGAGTCTGATGTCCTTTGTTTGGAAAGGGGTGACTCTATGAAGGAGTCCAGATTTTTTACTTGCCATTTTATTTGTGAGATTTGGAGTTATTGTGGATTTTCTGCAATGATAAAGTATCTAAATATTTATAAAAGTATTAGCAAAATCCAAGGAACATTTTACAAAGTGATACAATTCAGTAACATTGCTGGTTCAGATTATCATGGTCTTCTTATGAATTACTAACTAGAAAAGCAAAAACACTACATGCCAAACCCAAATAAAAAAAAAATCAGCACACAGAGGATTGTTCTTGCAGTGTGTTATTTTTTTTCTGTGAATTACTATTTGCTAGAAGCTTTATTGAAAAATGTTTTTAGGGAAAATGTTGTTGCCTTTTTATTTGTAAGTTGTCTTGTTTCATTGCTTTCACTATATTTAAAGTGTATATAGTTCATTGCATGCTGAATGTGAATTATATTTACAAATCTATTAAGGATTGTTACTTATTTGCCATTGATGATATTACAATAATAGTCTTGTTTAAAAATATCTGAGTTTATTGTCATGGAGAACATGTAGGAGCTTTTTTGTATGATCAATTATTCTAGTTTATATGCTGGTCTCAAGAGAAATTGTGAGTTCATCTAAGATGGTTATGCTGGTAGTAATGGTTGCAGTTAGCATGGCTTTATTTTGTTTGGATTTAGAACTAGGCCAGAAGTAAAGGACCATGTTGAATGCTGTTAAAACTTTTTTGAAAGTCTGCATTGATTCCTTCAAGCAATGAAGCTGATTAAAAGAAGATGGAGTCATCAACACACTTAGAATAATAAGAAAAACATTTATATGCATTTTGTTGACAAGTACTGCCCCTTGTGGTGCATCTTCGATTATAGACTCTGAATAGGGAATTTAGCTAACTTAAATCTTGTGTTAACCCTATAAGACAGCTGTTGAGCCAGTTTATGCATACTAATGTTAATCGAGGTGCAGACAGGCAAGTAGTAAAAGGAGGAGGACTGTGCTTAATGCCTTAAACAGATGTAAGACTAGGGCACCAGTAATAAAGCCATTGTTTAGCTGGAAATGTATATGGTCAGTGGATGTACTTATTGTAGTTTTTGTACCATGAGTACCTCTGTAACTATGCTGGGCTGGAGTTAACAATCCACATTACTGGAAATGTTTTGAGATTTTTGTCTCTAGGTAATATCTTAAAAGTTTTTTTTTTGATAAGAGGAAGCATGGTTATAAAGCAATAATTATACAGTTTTGTAGAAATGCCTCCCTCATGCTGTGAGATAATAAAAGAGGTTTTCCAACATGCAGGGGCCCATATTTCTGTAACAGTGTGGTCTATTAGGCCTAATAATGGGCATGCAATGCTTTCAGCTGACAAACTAAGGTAATCAGTAGGGAGATAATCTACAGCAGGAGAGGTTACCTTCAACTCGGCAATCTGGTGACACAAGGATAAAAGACTTAAGAAGCAGGACATTTACTGCTTCATAACCGAATCTTTTAAGAAAATGTTTCATGTTTGTTTCAACATGCAAAAGCAACCTATCAGGCACATTATTAAATTTAGTATTATATATGAGAAAGTTGAATCCTATTTTTTATTGTTGGAAAGCAGAGGGATCTTTTCTGCTTCTAAATTTTAAACAAAAAGTACATTTAACCTGCATTTAATATCTCAGAGTGTGCATACAAATGAAATTAGAGAGGAGTTATTTTGGAACTGAAGAACGGAAGAACTAACAGTCTTATAATCGCCTTTAGTCGTTGTATGATGTACATTTCATGAAGGTAGATAGGAGATGGGCTTAGTCATTGCTAATATGGAAAAATATAAGCCAACAACAGTTTTACAACTGCAGCATAATAAATGTTGCAAAGAAATTAGTGTAAGATGAGCACATTTAGCATATTGTGAATCTGATTTACAATTTCTAGATTAACAAAAGATGTTTTTAGTACAGATGTTTATAATGTAGAAGATCCACCCAACACCGTTTTTTGAGATCCTGAAGATACATAAATCAACAGAATGTCCCTTAAAAGAGCTATTGTGACTGCAAAGAATTCTGAAACAGACTCATCATCTATGTTTCTAGGTGGCAAATCCTGCTGTATCTAGTATGCAATCTTATTTAAAAGGCTTGTGGATTTTTTTTGTGTAAATTGGAAAATAGGAACATTTCAAATGTGAATATTTTGTATACTTAGATGTTTATTTTCTAAAAACATATATTCCTACTGAAACGGTAGTGATGTAGTTTATTCTCTTCTGAGTGAAAACTAAAGATATTTATTTAGTGTGTGACCTTTTAAATACATGGTATTTAACAAGCACTAGTTTTATTTTGAAGACAAAGTACTTGAGCTTTAGCTTTACTATCAGATCTTCCAGTGAATCAAGGTTTATCTTCATAAGCATGGATGGATGGATTTGATCGTCTTGCATTCTACATAATTCTCAAACATTTTTCTCTAATGTCACAGTTAAAATACATAGATTTTCTAGCATGCAGTCTTCCTTACAGTCCAACTCTCACAGCCATTCTTATTACTGGGAAAACTATAACTAACTTTACGAATCTTTCTTAACAACATTATGCCTTCGCTTTTTAATACCTTGTCCAGATTTGCCATAGCTTCCCCCCCATGAAGCAGGTGGATTTAATTTCACGCCTGCAATCACCAACTGCAGAGATCTTTAAACCCAGAAAAACAAAATGTGTCACTACCACCACTTCAGTCTATTTGTAAAGAATTGATAGGGCTGTGACATAATGTTGGCTGTTTTTTTGACTTCTCAGCAGCAAGCTCGCTTTTGCACTTCTTCCTCCACCTTCATCGACAGGCTCCTGAACTCTTCTTCTCTTTCTGTTACGGGAGCAGTGTTATAATTTCATCTGAATATCTAAGATTAATATTTCTAGCATTTCTCATGGAATACCCAGTATATAAAGTAGGGCTGCACAGTTGCACAGTGGATAGTGCTGTTTTCTCACTCTAAGAGGTTCCCTGGTCTGATTCTCAGTTGGGGTGCCTTCTGTGTGGAGTCTGCATGGCCTTCCTGTGTTCACTCTGGTTTCCCCCACGTGCTGTGGTTTTCCTCACACATTCCAGACATGTAGCAGGCGAATTGGGCACTCTAAGTTGCTATAGGTGTGAGTGTGTGTGTGTGTGTGTGTGTGTGTGTGTGTGTGTGTGTGTGTGTGTGTGTGTGTGTGTCTGTGTGTTATGGAAGAACAGCCATGGTAGGGCTAGCCACCCTGTGATGTGAGCCTTTTCCTCTAGATAATTGTCACTGTTAAAGTGACACCCCGACCCCATGTGCAAACATGGGGAAAAAGTGGTTATAGATGGATTTTTATTTTGATTTACATGTAAATACTTTCATTACTTCTGAACCAAAAAACTAAAAAGGTCACACAGGCAAACCAATCAGTAAAAACAAGAAAAACCTAGCCAAGCTAGAGTTTTCACTGTGTCATACCTTAAACCTAGTGTAACAGAGGTACATGGGAAATATGCAAATTGCCCCTTAAGGACATTACATGTTTGGGCTATATGGCTTCTGAATGTCCATGGCTTTTTACCTTTTTCATTTGAAAAATTTGTGGGTACATTCAGGCCAATAAAGCCAAATGCACTAGCTGTGGACTTGCATGTTTCAGCCTTCTTATGACCTCATCAGCACAGCATACATGGATTGTTTGGCTATACTTTAGAAACACAGGGACTTTAAACCCAGCTGAAGTCCATAACCATTAAGGTGTCTGCAGAATATCCCAACTAACATCCAAACCAAAAAGTAAAAAGGTCACATAGACAAACCAATTAGTAAAAACAACAAGAAAAACCTAGCCAAGCTAGTGGTTTCACTGTGTGATAACCTAACACCTCCTGTAATAGAGGCCCATCGAACATATGTAAATAGCCCCTTAAGGAGCTAAAGTATTTCAGTTATATGGCTTCTGAATATATCCCATGGGCCTCTATTGAAGGAGGTTTAAGATATCAGACAGTGAAACCTCTAGCTTGGGTAGGTTTTTCATGTTTTTACTTTCGTTACTTGTCTGATGTTGCTGTGGGGGCATAACAGCACCATCCTGTGGCAACTTAATGTTATCAGTGTTAGAAAATACTTGCATTTATCATCATCATCTTTTAAAACATGTTATGGCATATTCTAGATTTATTGATGGTATATTTTTACTTGTCCGATAGTGATGGAAAATGTATTAAATTTTTATCTGTCATGAACAACTCTGGAGAAGTTTTACATTTTGTAGACTGTTGGGCCTATTAAGGCATCAACATTTTACATGTATATATTGAGAGAAGTTTAGACAAGAGCATCATTAGGTCATAGATTTACTGGAAGCCAATTACAGTTATTAATTGTCTATGCTATACTAGTGCTCATCCCAGCATGTTAAACACAATGTTGTCAAAGAGAAGGCTAAAAGACTTTTCAAAGTTGACATGTTAACATCTGATGAGGAAGTATCTGAAAAAAAACTTACAAACCTGATGGTTATGTTCACTGAAAGAGGCTATAATGATGTAATTGTTTCAGCTATGTGAAAAAGTGAAAAGTAAGGGAACAACTAGGTTCCCACCTATATTTGCTGTTAACAATAATGACACTGAAACTGAGGAAAACAGAACTAACAAAAGTTTTACAAATGCTTTTATTTTACTAATGTCTATTGATACAAGGTGTATAAAGAAATTTTTATGTCAGAATTGGAAAATTATGTTTGCAATAAGGAACTCAGTGATGTTATTTAAACAAACCCAATCTTTGAAAGAGCATTCAATTTAAAGATTTCGTTGGAACATAATTTAGATATTGTTACTGTTCCTAAGAAATTAGTGACTTTTAAATGCAGTTTTTATAAAATGTACAGATTTACACATGAGAGTTCCTCATTTTTTTGCCTTCTTACAAACAAGAAGTAAAGAACCTTTTAATCAAAATTCTTCTGTGGTGGTATACCTTTCCCTTTGTGTCAGCTGTAAGGCCTTCTATGTGGGTAAAACTATTACAAGGCTGTCCACATCAAATGTACACACGTGTTTGAGATTAAAAAAAAAACAAGCTTAATACGAATGCCTGGGTAAGGCATAGTTAAAAATGACCATGCAAAAGGTGTGTGATTTAGAAAAACGGGCTCTGTGATGCAGGTACGCCAAGCAGCACCTTCAGGAGTGATATAGGCCAGTTGCTGTATAATGACATGGTAATGAGCAACATTAGTAAAATGAACCTCTACATGTATGGTAATAAGACAAAATAGGAATGTAGAGTTATTCATAAACATATAAATGCTGCACAACAGGGTTGTACCTGCAGCAGATTTGAATTCAGATGAATGCTTGTGTTCATACAAAAGGTATTGCTAATTAATGTTAGGCGTTGTTGCATTAGTAAATATGTATCTGCAAGAGACTGTCAATACTGATGGAATAGAAGGTTGTCCCCCAGAGGCACTGCATTACTTGACCCTGCTTAACATTTCATGGATTCCAGTAAACCAACATTGTAAACTGGTACAGTATAGCTAGGGATACCATTCAAGAAACTGTGGGATGGGGTTGACCTTGTCTGTAGCTCCATGGGAGTCATGGAGTTCCTATTCAAGTGGATACTAAAGTATATGTGGCTTTACTTATATTAGCTACAAGGACCTTTTGGTGACTTGCTGTGAACACAATGTGCCTATCACAGATATCTGCCTTTGGAATATTCCATCAGTTTCTCAATGCCATTCTGCAGCATGTATGGTTCCCATGTACCCCAAGGAGATAGCAAACACATTGTGTGATTTCTATAAAATAGACTGTTTCCCTGAGGTACTGGGACCCATAGACTGTGCCCACATTGAAATAAAGGCCCTGTTTGGGGAACTGGGAAAGAGGTATGTAATCCACAAAGAGGATCACTCTCCCAGCTGCCAGGTGGCAATGTGTGTGCAGGCCAGTCTGGCAGTTATCACATCTCCCACATATGGCATATCTGTAACATACACCAAGAGTTTACGAGGAGTGACTTTCAACAGGGCCATCATGTTGGCAATGCCCTAGATCCCCAGCTCATGACACCCCTAAGAAATCCACAAAATCAAATGGTCCTTGAGTACAACTGTGTCCACTCACAAACAAGAAACATTACTGCTCATGTGTTTGGGCTGCTGAAGGCAGCTTTTGCTGTCTGGATTCATCTAGTAGAGTCTTCCAGTATGAACCTAGCACAGGTGCAAACATGCTGTCAGTGTGTGTATGCAGCTTTACAAAATATTGTATTTAGGAAGCAGTTAAAGCAAGGTTGGCACTTGCAGGGGCACCAGTCCTCAGCACACCAGCTAATAGAGGCCGAATCAATGAAGGAGCCTGCAGCAGGGAGGTGAATATGACAAATAGAGGTGAGTGCAGTGTGCCATGGTACTGGCGAAGAGATGGCAGCTTGCACAGAGTTTCAGAACACAATAGACAAGATAAAATCAAATATACTACAGTAAAAGTGATGCATGCAACATTGACATCAGACTGTACTTACTCAATGCCTAGGCTGACTATGAGGTGCATCAGACATAAGCTACCAAAGTAACAATGTACAAACGGGAAGGCATAATTACCATCATTTTCACAGGTGAGGAAGGGAGCATGGGAATGGATGCCTTTTATATGGAAGTGTATGAATCATATCAGTCTTTTTCAAGGGGAGCTTTAATGTAAAACCCTTTGAGAATGGTCAGTGACAGTGGAAGCATGTGATGTACTGAGAATGTGGTGGTGTGAGTGTAAGTATGTTGAGACACAATCTCAGCAGTAGTTACAACAGTGTGACTTGATCCACTGGACAGGTCCAGGTTTCAGCATCTTGAACATGCACCCACCCATGAAAGGTGGAACACTGGCTAGTTGCTGGTGTGCTGCATGACCATGAGTAACATTGGCTACAAGGTGTGCCACTGTGGTGATGGCTATAACTGTGAGGATGTACTCTGCTGGATATAGATACCTTCAAAACAGATGGGATACTCTCAGGGGATAATTGGCTAGGCTTAAAATGTCCCGCAAAGGCAGTTAGTCTAGTACTAATCTATGAACCTATGAACCTAAGATGTAGCCTTGCAATGCTAGCATTGTGGGAGATTCATGGTAATAATGACTACTGTCTGTGGATGTAGCAGTGGATTGGCATCATGAATGACTCCTCCCTTATGGCGGGTGAGCCATAGAAGACATTGGATATTCCAGTGTTTGACTGAGTCTATCCAAGCAATCGCATATATTGGACCTGCACTCCCTTAGTTCATTGCTCACACCCTGCACCAACCTCACTATCTCAGCCATAGCCATGATGGTACTAGCTTGTGATGTCATGATAGCACTGCACATATGCTGTGCTGTAGCCATTGACTCACCGACCTCAGGGGGTGGATCATAACTATTTCCCACCAACCTGTGTAGACTTCTATGCCCATGGGTGCTAGGGGTAGATTCTGTCATCTGTCTATGAGGGGCCAGCACACTTCTGTGATTGATAGTGTCCCTACTGACTTGTCCTCCCTGTGAAGTGGGGGTAGTCTGGGTAGCCACAAGCATTGAGGATATATCTATGGTCTGTACTGGGGATGCAGTAGTCACATTCCCTGTGTCCAACACACCCTCTTCACTCCCTGATTGTATCATATTATCTGTGCCATCATTATCAGAGGCTGCAGATCTTCCAACTTCCGGTTGCGGGCAATACCACAGAGCTGGTACTGGATAAAGAATCACCTGTGAATACAGCAAAGCAGAAAATATGTTATGTAAGTATGACATGGGACCAGAAGTATAAATTCAGCCGAGTTTAACAAATATTAACATGATAATGATAAATAATTTAATAGTACACCTTGTGCAGATGGTTATGGAGGGTAAACCCCTGATGTGTCCAGAGCTAGATCATGGTCAAATGGGGCCTTAGACAGGGTAATGGACCAAGCCCGCCCCCACAGCTATTCTAGTGTCCCATTACTTAGCTTTCTTCCCTGAAATACTGCTCAAAACTGTTAGTGTTATATACTAGTCTCTTCTTTACTTTTGAAATGATTTGGATTTAATTTAAAACGTTTAATGTATTTATCCTTTGTTGAACAGGTTAGTCCTCTAGGCTAATAGACTCTTGTCAGGGGACACCCAAGGTGCAATTTATACCACTAGGGAAATTTGGCCAGAGCATCAGGTAACTTACACTAGTCTTTTTGATAAGTGCTGTGGGATCTTTTACATTTACCTGAGCTACCACCACCTCAGGCAAATAGAGTCTCATTTTAACATCTAATCTGAAGGATGACATACACAGGAGTACAGCATCCCCATTATGCTATACTGCAGTATCAGAAATCCATCTATCTGATGTGGGAGTAGAATCCAAAGTCTTCTGCACTAAAGGCATGTGTGCTACCTCTTAAACTACTAACACTGCTTTCAAAGCACTGATGACCATTTGCTAAACAAAACAAAACAGTTGCACATTAAAGGCAGATTTAGCATGAACAATAGTAAGTTTTTCTCTTCCCTTGAAGCTCACATTCATTGAAAATGCACTGAAACTCAAATTCATTGAAAATGTACCTGGCCAGTGGCAGATTAAGCATACCTTGGTCCCTGGGCTGTTTTCAAACTATGCATACATTTTTAGGACCATGCATAAAAGCATACATACTTTGATTCACCTTACTAATTGTTTTAAATGTATTGTTTGCTTACTACAGCAACATTTTTTCCTCAATCTTCCTCACATAGGTCAAATCCCAAGAAATTCTGGCACTCAACAAATCAAATACTACATCCTGGCACCCCCTCATCTCCTAATCCCTGACCAAAAAATACACCCCTAGAAACTGCTTCTATCTTCAGTTCATACTTCATTGGATCCATTAGTAAGTTGATAAATACTGTCCCCTCAAATTCTAGCACTACAAATCCACCTGACCTCTCCTCTAAACAAATTTCTACTGACATATTTTCCCTTAAACCGATTCCTACTAGCAACATCAAATCTCTGCTTTGTAAACTAAAACCCTGTTCTAGTTCTGCTGATAATATACCTCCCTACTTTCTTTGGATTGCTGCAGAATCTCTAGCCCTCAAAATCTCTATACTGATAAGCTGTTCTATCTCTGATCAAAAATTCCCTCTATCTGGAAAGAATTGCATATTCTTCCTATACACAAAGGTGATAATGCCATAGAAATCTCTCATTTCAGACTCATTGTCATCCTGTCACCTCTCTCAAAAATACTGGAAAAATGCATGCATAAGCAAGTCATGGAACACTTACTTCAAGAAAATCTGATCACTACCACGCAACATGGCTTTCATCCAAAACATAGCACCAATACAGCTTCTCTATCCTTTATAAACACTATTTCCCTGGTCAGAGATAACAATAAACTAGTGTCATGCTTATTCCTAAATCTCTCTAAAGCATTTGATACAGTCTCTCACTCCTTTCTTCTGGACAAACTCACTAACTTTAACTTCTCCACCTCTACCATTGCCTGGTTTACTAGCTATCTCACGCATTGACTACAATTGGTAAAATGGTCGCCCCTCTTCTCCCTATCAAAATGGATGTTCCCCAAGGATCAATTCTTGGTCCACTACTCTTCAATATCTTTACAAATCTACTCTATACCTCCTGCCCTCAGTCATCCCTCATCCAATATGTTGATGACTCTACAGTTATCACAATTACAGACACCCTCCCTGACTTCAATTCAATTACTCAGAAATCCTTCAACTCTATTAAAACCTAGCTCTCTAACAACCAGCTAATTCTGAATCCTAAAAAAAACAAAACTTTTACTTTTTCTTCCCAAAAACTTAAACCACCTTAAATCTAGTTTTGCTATCCATTTTCTAAATAAAACTCCTATCATAGCTGAACCCAACACAAAACTCCTACAGG
Source organism: Protopterus annectens (assembly GCF_019279795.1). NCBI lineage: Eukaryota > Metazoa > Chordata > Ceratodontiformes > Protopteridae > Protopterus > Protopterus annectens. Next base: position 1,365,753,199 of record NC_056741.1, read on the forward strand.
TCATGATAGATGACCAGCTGAAGTACGATTTGCATGTTAACACTTGTATTAAGAAAACCCATCAAAGACTTGGCCTCTTATACAGAAATAAAAAGTTCCTATCTAACAAAGTTAAAATCTCCCTCTCTCATGCCTATCTCCTACCAAGCCTATTATATAACTCTCAAATCCTCACCAACCTCCAAACCTCTCTCCTAACTAAGCTTCAAGCTACCTATAACAAAGTGACCAGATTTGCTGTGAATCAAAGCTATAGATCACATCACTGCATTTCTTTAAAACACTTAAACTGGCTAGAATTCCCACACCAACTACTCCTCTCTCAGCTTCAGCTTATCAATTCTATCTTGTACCGACTATCTTTCAGTCCCAGTTTGTCTTCACTAATCTCCTTCTATACTCCTTCTAGAACTCTCTGTAGCTCAGACCAAGACTTATTACAAATCTTTAAACCTAAGAGCAAAATTGGTCAAAATCTCTACAGCTACTACCTTACTATTTCTTGGAATAAACTCCCGTTGGAAATCAGAACACTCAAACAACATAAAGAATTTAAATCTACCCCCAAAGACTACCTAAAATGTTGCTGGACATGCCACTGTACTTACCCACCATAAACAGTCTCCTCTCCTATGTAGTTTACTGTCTGCCATCTTTGGTTTTATTTCTGGATTGTATCAGCTCTCTCGGTTCATCTTATCTAGCTAATAACCCATTGCTCAATCCTTAAAAGATCTCTACTTATATACTACATGTATGATCCTGTGTTAGTCATCTTAACTAGGTAATAACTCATTGTTCAATCCTAAAAAGATCTATATTTATATACAATATGTATGGCCCTCCCTTCGTCATCTTATCTAGGTGATAACCCGTTGGTCAATCTTAAAAATATTTCTACTATTATACTGCATGCATGATCCTCACTAACTGTACCTACATTGGCTGTACTTACAAACTCTGCATACTGTTTGTGCATCTATCTTAAGTTAAAGATCAACTTAAACTCTGTATTTAATTTTTATGCCTTTACTGTACCAACGTGTTTATAATACTATGTTCATGGACAATTTTGTGGAAATTGTGTGGAGCTTTTCTCCACAGGCCTTCATTGAAAAAGGGCTATCACCTCAGCTGGACAAACTAAGTCAACAGATGTAAAATAAATAAATGAATAAAATACATTTTTTACAGTGCATTTTGAATTTTTAGTTTTGAACATTTTTGTTTCCCGTATGTGAAACAAAATCTATGAACCAATAATGGTAAATTACCCATTTCAGAAAATTTCAATCAACTCTTCAATGATTTACCAAAGGGTCAGGCTGGCAGTTGGTGTAGAGGATTAAAGCTCTTGCTATCTATAGCCAAGGTACATGGATTGAAACTGCTTTCTTAATTAAATAAACTGCCCTTTCTAACTAGGGCTTTTTATAGACACACACTCACACACACACACACACACACACACACACACACACACACACACACACACACACACACACACACACACACACACACACATATTTATTTCTAGTATCTGTACCTGGCATTTCCAATGCAATCCAGTTCTGTCCATTTGATTTGATATATGCAATACAAACAGCCCCATTGAAAAACCTAATGCTGTTCCATAGTAATTTGAATGTTTGGATGTATTGCAAATAAATACATCCATCCTGTAGTTTGTAAAACCCATTGCTTCACTAAATCAAATTAATCTCATCCTTGTTCTGTGTATGTGCATTTGCTGCTGTCATTGGCTGGCTTTCTCTGTACATGTGCATTTGCTGGTGCCATTGGCTGGCTTGCTCTGTGCATGTGCATTTGCTGCTGTCATTGGCTGGCTTGCTTTGTGCATGTGCATTTGCTGCTGTCATTGGTTGGCTTACTCTCTGCATGTGTGATTGCTTTGACTGGCTGGATGGAAAACAAATTCTTAAACCAGTGCCGCACCTCTGTACCAGTGAGGAGTAGGAAACAAGTGAGCAAACGGATGCTCAGCAGTACAGCTTACTTCTTTTTTTTTTAATTTAATTAATGTTGTGGCTGACCCCCAAGCTGGCACCAGGCCCTATGTTATCTAGTGCTGGATCTGGCCCTAGATATGCCTGTAAATTAGACATATTTAATAATCTGGACTGTAACTAAGGGTGCAGAGGACTTAAAGATAGAAATACGTCTACATACCTTAGGCATCTACAATCGCGTGTCTCTGTGGCCAGTCCACCTCTGTCTTAACATTCTTTACATTACTGTGGGACTTTGTTGAGATGCCAGTACTTCTGAGAGAGACCAGGAATTCCTCCATCCCTGTGAAAGAAGTTACACTCAACAGCCCCTACCTATTGGTCTGCATTCCCAAGCCATGTGTTGAGCTCTTTGTTGGGAAGCACATATGATGTCACTGGCCTGTGGCACACCATGACATAACTGTGGTTGTTTCCACCAATTATATTGCTGTCTGCCGCAACATCATCCCAGGTATGGTCCTAGTAGGTCTAGTCATATGCATGGAGGCCAAAGTGTCATCATCCATGGAGATTGAGGGGGTTCCATAGCACCTCATTCTTCATATCGGAGAAATTCATCTTACCAGTGGATTTCTCTTTAGCAGTCCCAGAGTTAGTGCATTTCTGCTTTACTTGGTTTTTTTTTTTTTTTTTTTTTAGGTATTGCTCTTTAGGTATGAAAAACAGTTGAATTAACAGCCTTGTTGCTATGGCCCTCCATAATCCAAAGATCACCACCTCCCCTTTGGCCATATAACATGCTGTTTGTGTGCTTCAGAGTTATGTTTCTGTACCTACACTCTTTAATTAAAGTCATCCACATATGTTTACTGAGCAAATATGCCCCACAAAACATTACTCATACTGTTGAAAGTAACCAAGGCAACATGAGTGTGTTTCTGAGGGTTATAAATAGTTCTGCAAACGCCAGATGTGTAATGTATTCAACAGATACAATTACTTACTGAAGGTGGTGTCAGAAACCCGGCAAAATGATTTGACCTGTGGTCTGAGTATGAGTTGATAGTTATGCCTTGTCTTATGCTTAACAATCTTTCAACCCAAAAAGTGCTTTACCCTTGCAGTCCCCCTCCAAATAGCAGTGAAAAGTGGCTGTACTTGAAAAGATATACAAAGTACTCCTTACCTTGTACATCTAAAATGTGCAAGCGTTCTTGATCAATTCTTGTGTTAGTTAGCATTTTCATTTTTCTAATTTGGCTGTTGTAAAGTTTATTCAGTAGTGAGATGAGGCCCTGTGCCTGCCGTCATGCTTATATCACACAGACTCTCTTGGATGAGCACAGTAATTATGCTAATTAGGACTCAACTCATTCTTTCTGGATTATTCAACTTGTGAGAAGAGCATACCTGCTAAACATCACATTCAAGTTTTCTGGATGCTGTGCATAGACCTGGGTTGCTGTGGGAAATACTGCACATGTGTGGTCCAGGCCATGACTGTGGGGTGGGGGTGGGGGGCAGCGGCGGTTTCTGTACTGCCAAATCTAACCATAAGTAAATGGAGTTGCTTTAGTGTCTGATTTCCTCACAGCATATACAAGGATATGGAACTGCTATGTCACACACACCTTAAAGTGCCATTGTGAACAATAATAACATAGTACATATGTCATCCTAGCCTGCCATCTATCCAGCAAATGGACCACCTTTTAATGCCTTTTGGTGCATGGTAGATGGGACATGCAAGACCTACTTTCATTGACAATTTTATGCAATTTTTCACTGAGATTCTTCAAAGTGAGATGTCATGGCTGGAGAAGGAGAGGATAGTGCTCCTTTTATAGGGCAAAGGTGATGTGTAGAGGAGTCAAAAATCTTTTTGCACCTCCCCCATCAGGATTAAAGCCAGAAGCTACTGCTGGTGTGTTATCAAAGGCCTCAGGATAAGACTGAAGCCTGGAATAATTTATCCCAGGCTATCACTCATGCCACTGGCATCTACACATGGGAGAACACTGCTGTCACTATTATAGTGATATGAGGCACCCCAGCCCTAACCTCCTATGCTGATGGGGGGATGAAGTTAAAGAAAGGTCACCACCTATGTACTATAAACAGAACTTATCTAAGCTACACATATAGACTGCCACTGCATCCACAGATTTTGCACAGTGCTTTATTTACCTCACCAGACCCTAAAGACATGCTGTATAGTAAGTTGGCCTGAGGGATCTCCCACATGGGTATACTTGCATTAGAATGTACAGCTTGTAATGTTAACAGTAGTGGAAATTCATTTTCTAACAGGATATGTTTCATAAATCACTGTCACTTCTCTGATAACTGTCATAATTCACAGGGAGCATTATGTCTGCTGAGTATTATTAGTGTGTGTGTGTGTGTGTGTGTGTGTGTGTGTGTGTGTGTGTGTGTGTGTGTGTGTGTGTGTTTGTGCAGGCATCCTGCCAAATACTTGGACAAGTGCGTCAGGTTGTTATGGCTGTGTTCCCTCACTGTGAGGATGCCTATGGGTTCCATCCCCCATCGGTGTTACCCTAATGTTTCACTTGAGGTTTCTGTCTTCTTATTCTGCTAAAGCATTAGGTTTGCACAAGCAACATTTCTGGGGGGCAGACATCTGTGTTATGGACAATCATTGTTAATATATTTGTTTCCTTCACATATAACCAAAAGTGAAGAGGTATGATGTCTGAACAGCATTTCGTCTTTGTACATGTACATCTGTCTCTGACATCACTGCTGTGTCTTGGACTACAGATCCCATTACTTTATCCAGGTAGATCATCACATTAGTTCCTCACATTAATACTACACCATATTGAAGGTGTTGGGTTGAGGTTCCACCTCTCTCCTGCATATGGTAACAGTGATGATAGCTTGGGAGGTGTGTTTATTGTTAATTCACATATATTAGGTGTAACTGAAGCATAGTGCAAGTAAATATCAGCTTTATGTTTTCACGTACTTGGATTTCTCTCTCCTCACCCTCTTTGTTGTTCTCCTTTCTATTATACACATTTATTTTGTGTATCATTTTATTTCTATCCATTTATTTTAACTTTATATGCAGCAAGATCTATACCTGCACCTATCCCACCAGTAAGACCTGTCAGCTTCCACAGATGGAAACTTATGAAAGGTTTAGCTCTGGTTACGTTAATACATTAAGTACTCTACTATAATCTGTTCAGCCACTTCTCAAACTGAACTTCAGTCTCTTACCCAAAAAGCTTTCAATACTGTAGAACAATGGTTCTCAAACCGCTACCTCCTCCTAAACCCCAAAAAACCTAAACTGTTACTCTTCACACCAACCCAAAAGTCCACCTCTATACATTTCACACGCACATCTAATAACAGTATTCTTATTTCTCCCGACCTAACCACTAAACTCTTAGGAATAACAATAGATAACAACCTCAACTTTGATACTCATATAAGCAGCACAATAAAATCATAGGTTCATAGGTTCATAGGTTCATACTAGGCTATCTGCCCTAGGGCATTTATAAGCCTAGCCAGAATGTGTTTGGCTTTCGCCACCCATTTTAAATTTATTTTGCTATGCCCTTTTTCAAGGTTAGTATACTGTGCCTCTGTCTAACAGTGACACAGAAGTGATACCCGGGGTAAACCTACGATCTCCCATCCACTCATCAAGATTCCTCTTGAAGAGAGTCAATGAGGGACTCTGCCTAACCTGGACTGGGATTTTATTCCAGAGTGAAGGGAGCCTCTGGGTTATGAATCTGTCCCTCCAGCATATCCTATTTATTTCAGTGCTGAGGTTCAAGTCTCTCGAGCGCATAGCTCGATGGGATTTGGATTTTCTGAGGTGCAGCATGTCCATTCATTCCGGGTTGGACATGGCTTTATACGTCAGGCACAGATCGCCTCTGAACAGGCGGTATGCCACAGAGTAGAGCTGGAGTTTCTTTAACCGGGCAGCATATGGCATCTGTTTGAGCCCTTTGATCCTCTTGGTGAGGTACTTTTGGGGTCTTTCCAGTTGCTGCAGGTGTCTGGTAAGGTACATCCCAAAAGGGGCATTGTACTCAATTATGGGCCTGATGAGGGATGAGTAAAGAGGCACGATGACGTCCCCTGATCTAGATGTGAATCCCTTCATGATTAGGTGGGCTATATAAAATGTTTTTCTAACCACTTTGGCCATGTGGTTGTCAAATGAGAGATTGCTATCAACTTGGGTCCCCAGGTCCCTAATTACTTCTTCTGTACTTAATGGATTACCACCTATGTGGTAATTTGTGGGCACTTTGTTTTTGCCAAAGGGGATGACTATACGGCTGGAGAGTCGATTATGGCGCCCAGTTTGCAGTCATCTGCGAACTTGGTCAACCACAGTCCTTCCGTGTTGGCCTGTACCTCCGAGAAATATATACCGAACAAGAGAGGACCCAGGACTGAGCCTTGTGGGACACCACTTGTAACTGGTTTGGAGTCTGACATGGCTCCAGCAATTCTAACCATGTGGGTTCTGTCCTTGAGCCAGTTTGCAATCCATCTAGTGACATAGGGGTTTATATTTAAACTGGTGAGCTTATCTATAATGCCCGAGTGGGGCATTGTATCGAAGGCTTTTGCAAGGTCCAGGTAGGCTGTGTGGACCACCTTCCCCTCGTCAATGGCCTTGGTGACTGTTTCAAAGAAATCAACCAGGTTTAAGAGGCAGGATCTGCCCTTAACAAAGCCGAACTGGGTAGGATCCAGTGTTTGTAGGTCCCCAATATCTTTATTTATGAGGTCTATGATGATCCTTTCCATAGCTTTGCAGACCAAGCTAGTCAGGCTTATGGGGCGATAGTTTCCAGGATCTGTTGAGACACCACCTTTATGGAGAGGGACCACTGTTGCTGTACGCCACTCTTTGGGTACATATCCTGTAGCAATTCTGAGATTGAACAGTAGTTTTATGTTTGGGTTTAGCTCTTCTTGGAGTTCATGTAGGACGCAGCCCGGGACACCGTCTGGTCCCATTGATGCTGTGTTTTTTGCTTTGGAGAGGGCGGCTCTTACCTGAGCATCTGAGATGCCAGGGGGGCAGCACTCTGCTGGGATAGATATTTGCCCTTTTGGTGGGGAGGGGGAGTTTCGCTGAACCTGTCAGCTAGGATGTTGGCAATGTCTGTGGGTTCGGTATATTTTTTGTCATTTTGGACTAATTCTGAGCATATCTGGGAATTACCACCCAGGTTTCTAACATAACTAAAGAAAGCCTTGTGATTATCCTTAGTGTCCTGTGCAATTTTTCTCTCGAAGCTGGCCTTAGACAATTTTATGTGTGCCCGTAGTTTTTGCTAATACTGATCAGTGATGCCTTCCCTTTTTGGGATTTTGCTCTATCATTTAGTAGCTTCCTCCTTCTATTGTATAGTTTGTTTATGGCTGGGGTCCACCAGACAGGACGTCTGCCTTTGGAGGATTGGGTCTTGGTTTTATTTGGGATCGCATGATCCATGCATTCCTGAAGGTGTTCATAGAATGCGTTTATAAAGGATTATGCGGTCTGGGCCGTATTTTCCACAGGCCCGGGGGCTTTGAAGGATTCCACCTCAGTTTTGAGGAGTGTGAAATTTGCTTTAGAGAAGTATTTCACTGTGGTTTTCTGGGCAGGAGGTGGGGTCGGGATGTGAATATCCAGTGAGATTAGTTTATGGTCTGATCTTACCAGTGAGGGATACACTTCTGGTCTGGAGCATAGAGTCCCCATGTTGGTGATGATCAGATCCAGTATGTTTTCCCCTCTTGTGGGAGTGGTAACAAGTTGTTCCATAGCATTTGAGTTTATAAATTCTAGGAACCTTTGGGCTAGGGTGTTGGAGCTAGAGTAATGCTCCCAGTCTATGTTTGGGTAGCTGAAGTCGCCCAATATAATGGTGTTTGGAGAGACCTTCATATTTTCCAGTGTTCTCAGGAAGGCCGAGTAGGGTTCCTGGGTTTGGGAGGGTGGTCTGTAGCAGGCTATAAACTGGGAGGCAGTTTTACCCACTGTTAGTTGCACATGGATAGTCTCTGATGCTTCGTGCTTTGCTACCAACCTGGAGGTGTGGGTATCTTTGATGACTATCGATACTCCCCCTCCTTTTGTGGTTCGGTCCAAGTTTTGGGGCCGAAAAGCGTGGTATGAGGTATAACCTGGTAGTGCTGGGGTGCTCTCGGGATACCTGAACCAGGTTTCTGTTACTGCACAGATATCAATGTTCTCCATGCTAAGGAGAGTTTTGAGTGCATGCATCTTGAGGTTTAGACTTCTGGCGCTGAGTAGCATTACTCTTAGTTTCTTATCCATTGTGATACCTATGGAGGTGGGTTTGTCTTTTGAGCCTTGCCTAAAAAAGGCACTATGGGGGTAGCAAGAGCCTTTGCCAATATCCGAAAGCCCAGGGGTGACAGGTGCAAGCCATCCCTAGCGAAGCATCGTGGCTTGTCGAGCATATCATCCCAAGCTGACAGGCATTGGATCCCCTTTGAATGGCACCAGTACTTAAGCCAATTGTTGAAATTGATCATCTTGTCTTCATATTGTGGCATCATTCTTGGTGAGGGTAAGATGCTACTCAAGGTCAGGGTCATATCGGCCTGGGCTACATGCTCAGAGAGCTCCTTTATGTCTCTTTTCATGTAGTCCAGGGAGGTGCGTCTCAGGTCATTCACACCAGCATGGACAATGACTGAGTCATATTTGTACTTGCCTTGGAGTGACCTGAGTGCTTGTGTTATGTGGCGGATCCTAGCACCCGACAGGCTGCTCACCGTGACCCTCTCCTTGTTCAGCCTGGTGAGCGGGACGTCAGTGTGCCTGACGATAGAGTCACCTATTACAAGTGTATCAGGTGTGTTCTTTAGTCTTAAAGGCTGTAACTGTTCGGCACACTGGCTTTGTGAGATATGTGTTGCAAGTGTTTTGTTTTGGGTAGCGGCTGCTTGGGTGTCTGCTTTGGAGGTCTCTGCTGCTTCAGCAGATCTTTATTTACAGCCTCCGAGTATGTTTTTGTGTGATTATGTGTTTGGTTTGCTGTCGTGGTAGGTCTATGTGAGACTGGAATTGTAGTGAGTGTGGTTTCCTTCTCCTCCTGACTGGTTATGCCAGTACTGAGTTGAGAGAGCTTAGCCACCAGTTTGGCTATATGGTTGCATCTCTCACATGTGTTGGAATTTGTTGGGAGGAGGAGAGGGTTGTCTGTGTACATGAGGCAGTTGTAACATTGCCTCAAGATTCCCAGATTCACCAGCTGGACCGGAGAGGAGATTGACAACTGACCTTTGGACATGCTAGAATAATATTGGGAATACCTTAATAATTGAAAACCAGGGCCAGTGGGGAGTGAGGGTGTAGTGCTTTTAATTTTTAGTGCTGACATATAATTGCTTTAGTGAGCAAGTGCCAGGTAACTTAAGTGCAATGTGTTACAGGTAACTTAAATGCAAAAACGACAAACAGTAACTTTCTTTCAAGTGAAACAAGGAAATAAGTACAGTAAGCAATGCAGATATCACTAGTGATCCACAGAAGCACTGAGAAGCCACATATTAGGTGGAATTAGCGTTCCAGGGAAATAACAAGCAAACAAACAACAAGCATATAAACAATGCTAGATTCAGCAGGCCTGGATCTAGTCTATGCTACAGCAAACAAGGTGTACCAATTTCAGTAAGATACAATTCAAATATTCAGGCACTATAAACCTTTAACCAGAAATTCCCAGCTCAGAAGGGCAGAGTCCAGCCTCTTCTCCCACAAGAGTGCAGACCACAAACCTTCTTAATGTAAAATAACTGGCCTGAAGCCCAAGTGCTTAAACCAGAACTAATACACTTTAAGAATAACAGACACTGGGCTCTCAATCAGCAGTTCCCAACTTAGAAGGATGAAAGCTACCTGTCCTGCCACCACAGTGCATGCCACAAACCTTCCTAATGTAAAACAACTGGTCTGAAGCCCAAGTGCTTAATCCAAAAGACTTAGAATGATAGCTACACTTTAATCAAGTTACTACCAAGCAGTAATAAATACAATTGAATACTTTAGAGAATGCCTGGATTAGTGCTCAAGTTACACAAACAAAGCTAGATCCAGCAGGCCTGAATCCAGTCTATGCCACAGCAAACAAGGCACACCAACTTCAGTAAGAAGCAGTTCAGATATGCATGCACTATAAGCCTTTAACCAGAAATTCCCAGCTCAGAAGGGCAGAGTCCAGCCTCTCCTCCCACAAGAGTGCAGACCACGAACCCTCTTAATGTAAAATAACTGGCCTGAAAGCCCAAGTGCTTAAACCAGAATTAATACACTTTTAGAATAACAGACACTGAGCCCTCAATCAGCAGTTCCCAACCTAGAAGGATGTAAGCTACCTGTTCTGCCACTACAGTGCAGACCACAAACCCTCTCAGTGCAAAACAACTGGTCCGAAGCCCAAGTGTTTAAACCAAAAGGCTTAGAATGAGTTACACCAAGCAGTAATAAATACAATTGAGTACTTTTAAGATGATGCAAAAGTAAAAAAGTAGGTAGAAACACAAGTACAGTAAAAGCAGATGAAATTTTTTTTTTTTCTAAACAAGTGCTGAGATCAAAGAAACAGATTTGAGTGCTGAAACTAGAAAACTGGCTAGTTATAAGAAAAAAACTAAACTAGAAGGCTTCCTCCAACACAGAAGGGCTTGGGGGCTCAGAAGCCTACAAATAGTCTATACCACTTAACAGGAAAGGCAGGAAACAAGCTTAAATTTTTTTTTCTGTTTCCCAGATGCTCTCTTTGTACACAGTAGGAGTGCCTGAAATCAGAATATGATCTCACTGCACTCAGTTGAGTGAGCAAATGAGATGGGCCCAGAAGGAGTATCCAAACACAAATTTACAAGAGGGGCGGGCAGTTGCAAGGCCACTAAGATTAACACCAAAACAAAAACAGGGTGGGTAGATGGGACTAACTGAAGAGCAGAGTCAAAACTTCCAGTTCAGTTAATATTCCTTCCACACAGTTAAAATCAATTTAAATACTGTATTTTTTTGAAAAAAAAGAGCAGATAAAAGGTACTTAAATTCTCTTATACGTCCAGTTGAATACAGCAAGTTCTTAGCCGGCCAAAGCTGAGGTTTTTAAGCAGAAAATATTTCACACTGTACCACTTAAATAGGCAAGGACAGGAAATCAAAGAATGTGACTACCCCCACACCTGTAATTACTAGCAAATAACAAAATTCAGCAAACACTGACTAACTTCCAGTTCAGTTAATATTCCTTCCACACAGTTAAAATCAATTTAAATACTGTATTTTTTTGAAAAAAAAAGAGCAGATAAAGGTACTTAAATTCTCTTATACGTCCAGTTGAATACAGCAAGTTCTTAGCTGGCCAAAGCTGAGGTTTTTAAGCAGAAAATATTTCACACTGTACCACTTAAATAGGCAAGGACAGGAAATCAAAGAATGTGACTACCCCCACACCTGTAATTACTAGCAAATAACAAAATTCAGCAAACACTGACTAACTTCCAGTTCAGTTAATATTCCTTCCACACAGTTAAAATCAATTTAAATACTGTATTGTTTTGAAAAAAAAGAGCAGATAAAGGTACTTAAATTCTCTTATATGTCCAGTTGAATACAGCAAGTTCTTAGCCGGCCAAAGCTGAGGTTTTTAAGCCAGTCAACAAAAAACTGGGATCCCTTTACAGAATCAAACCCTTTCTTACACCAGTAGCTAGGACCGCTATAGCCAGAACTCACTTAATCTCCACTCTACTCTATGCTTCACCTATATACACTAATCTTTCTAAAAAGAACCTCAACAAACTGGCAACATCCTATAATAATATTGCAACATTTGCTACAGGCTCTCCTTTCAGACCTCATCACTGTCTGAATCTAAAACAACTAAACTGGCTAGAATTTCTTAACCAGCTTCAATTTCACCAGCTTGCTATAGCCCACAAGACCCTGTATCAACCCACCAACACTCCAATACTCACTAGCCTCATTACCCCTTACAATAATCTCAAGAACTTACGCTCCTCAAACTGCTGATCAATACTTCCAGATCCAACAACTCAACAGGTGACTCCCTGTTCTCTAACACTGTTGGAAAACTATTGAATCTACTACCCACTGAACTCACAACTCAGACTTCTCTCTCACTTTTTAAAAGGAATCTAAAACTATTTCTCAACGCACACTGGCTATGCTCCTGTACTAACCCTGACTAACTTTTTTCCTTTACACTAATAATCATTCTACATCTTAATAATCTTACCCTTAAAGAATCAGTATACCATGTTATTGCAAATAAAATGTATTTATATATGTATATTGTACCCTCTCTTGTACATTATCCTTTGCTGCTTACTGCTCATGTTATTCTCACTATGAGTATTGTATTTTGTACTTTTTAAAAACAAATGTTTTTATGTAATAATAGCAGTTTGTTTTGATTTGATCTGTTATGACTTTTATTTTAATTTTGTATGTTTCTTGGAGCTTTTCTCCCCAGGCCTCTACTGAAAATGGACATGTATCCAGGTAGACTAGCCCGGTCAACAAATGTAAAATAAATAAATAAAAATAAATAAATAATGGCAGCAGCAGTGACATTACCACCACAAACACCTTTCAGCACACCTAGATCCCAGTCTAAAACCATCATCTCAGCACCTCCTGTCCTACTTGCACCTCCTGCTACAGGTAGCCCTGCACCTGATGCTGGCACTGTTGTACCCACTGGTAGCAGTGCCTGTGGAGGTGACAACATTGTTACCCAATGGTAGATGGCAGACATTGTGGAGAGATTATTGACAGCAGGTTGGATGCCCAAATTGGCCATATACAGAATCCCACCAGTAACTCATTTAGTCACATTCCTGTCCAGCACCATCTCCACCATCTGATACAGAACCCCATGGTAACAGCACCCAGGATGGTGTGAGTAATCTTCCACTAGGTCACATCTGGCTGAGACTGCAGCTGTGGATACCCCATCCTGGTTTTCCCTTCCCTTTTGTGTCCATGCCCACCCCATTGGTAGTTCAATCCTCCCCTCAGCATTGTCTTTCCTGTGTTTGGTGTCTCTTTCACCACCATGTTCCACCTCCCACATTGTTTTATTACGCCACCTGTCAGTTGTTTCTGTCTTCGCCTGTTACGTATCTTAACCCTTTTACTTCCCTTACTTCCTTTCCCAACTTACCTTCTCTTTAAGCATGAAAATGGGCACCTTTCCTGCAAAAAGAATTACCTCACCATCTTTACCACCATCCTGCTTATATAGTTTCTGTTTTCCTCTATGTTTGCTTCCCTTTTCATCTCTTTTCTATAGTCTCACTTCCACTCTTTTATTTGGTTACAAAATAAACATGCCTCACACATGTCCATCTAGGGCTTCTAAATCATTTATTGTTTGCAATTGTACAGTGTGTGATGGGTCATGAAGAGCACATTTGATGCCCATCTACAACTGTTGTGTACCGTCACTACTCATTTTATAGCAAAGAGATAGAGTGCCATATTCCATATGTCCACTTACTAAGTGCTACCACTAAACTGCAGTATGTATACTGGCCTCAGGCAGCACTGGCCTCACAGAAGAGCTGAACATTGTTGCATGGTAGTTGGCACATACAACATAAGGTGCAGCTGTCAGGATATGAGGAGCTGTCCTTGCAAAGTATTACAATGCCAGCTTTGCCTGTAGATGATTGTTAATGAATGATGTTCTAAAGACGTAACCTTGCTTGTGATATAAATAGGACCTGCTATAGAAACAGGTATGTATCCCAGAGACTACCCATTTTCTGCAACAGCTTCTCCATCCATATGAAGCAGATTTCCTCCCTAACCCAATTCAAGTGTGACTTGGACAACTGGATGGAAAAGAAGAAATTCATCCCTGGTGTGGCACCTGTGTCTCTGATGGACACAGGCAGCCTGTAAATGTTCGTCTCCCAGGCCTCTGCGTGTAAATGTTTCATCTCCCAAGCCCCTGCCTACACTTATCAAGGTTATGAGAACTTGTCAGAGATTTGGGATGCATGGCTAGGCACCCTAGGCTTACAAAGGCTCTTGTGGCTGTTAGCCTAATAAACACTTATGAGCCTATGAACCTATGATAGATTAGACTCCTAAGGTGGTGTCTTGATGAGTAGTTGTTGACTGTTATTTTTTCATTCTGCAAGTGTGCGGCACCTTACTGCTGTGTGTTTCCCTGAAGCTTTTTGTCTCACTGTTGCTGTAGCTCAACCTATAAATGAAGTGTTGTGCATGATACAAGTGAAGAAGGCTATAGGTTCAGGTCTGATAGGTGTTGCATATCAGCACATCATTGTTACAGTAGGGTACTTGTTTCTTTACATTTGTCTTATAGTACAAGTAAAGTGGTCAGACTCTGCTAATGTTGTACCTATATTTTGTTGATATATTGGTACTTTTCCCTGCTCGACCCATTATGCAGTGTTTTACATTTTTTTATCTTCATTTAGTTGACATTTATATCTCCATTGTCTTCCAGATTCCTGATTATGCCACCACCTCCCTTTACAGTGTTGTATAAATTATACTTTGTTTGTGTGGCCCTAGCATGTACTCTACTTTCCTAGTGCTATCTTAACTCATTCCCTCCAATGGAGCTCTGGAAGTTTGTACTGTAACTTCCAATGGATGGAGCCTAAGCTTTTTGGAAAAAATCAAATCATGTCTTCATATTTCAAATAGATGTTCATAGTTCTGGAACCATGTTGATAGGTGCCGTCAAGTTGATTTTGACACATTGTGACTCTACAGACAGTTCTTATAAATAGTTTCCAGTCTTCACAGATCCCAATAAGGGTTGATAGGGACATGTTCATACCTGTTATCACCATGTCAAGCCAACGTATTGGAGGTCTCCCATCTTACGCTGGCCATTTACCATACCAGCCATAATGTCTTTCTCCAATGATGCTGTCCTTCTCATGGCATGTCCAAAATAGGATAGCTTGAGCCTTGACATTTGAGCTTACAAAGTGAACTTGGATTGGATCTCGACAATGACTGATTCATGATATGAGCAGTGAATGGGATTTATAGTATTTTATGCCAATATCACAATTCAATTGCATTGATCTTCTTCCTATCTTTCCTCTTGGTTGTCTAATTTTTCAACCATAAGATGCTGTTTAGAAAATGATGGCTTGCACTAACCTGATATTCATACGAAGAGACACATTTCTGCATTCAAACACCATTTCCAAGCTCTGCATAGCTGCTCTGCTGATACACAGACACAATTGAATTTCCACTTTATTTGCTGATTCCATAGTGATAACTGACCCAAGAAGATTGAAGTTATTGACAACGTTGATGTCCTCCCCATCAAGCCTGAAGTTGGTTGTGCTGCCAGTTGTAAGCATCTTCATATTTTACGTATTGAGTTGCAGGACAACCTTGAGACTGAACTGCTTGATGCTTCACAGTAAATGCCTCAGGTCATTTTCACTCGCCCGCCAAGATTGCTGTGTCATCAGCATAGCAAAGATTGATGATAATTCTGTCACCAATTTTTCACTCCATACTCACTTTCATAGAGCCCCAATTCTCTGATTTGTTCTCTGTACAAACTAAACATATAAGGAGAAAGGAGACATCCTTGGTGCACACCTTTGTTGACTTGAAAACATTCTGTTTCTCCTTGTGCAGTTCATTGCTCGGTTCAGACTGTTGCTTCTTAATAGC
Source organism: Protopterus annectens (assembly GCF_019279795.1). Taxonomy (NCBI): domain Eukaryota; kingdom Metazoa; phylum Chordata; order Ceratodontiformes; family Protopteridae; genus Protopterus; species Protopterus annectens. Next base: position 1,365,768,922 of record NC_056741.1, read on the forward strand.
AATAGAAATTGCGCATGAGGATGAATCATTACTCTGGCACAGCCATCCATTTCAAAGCTGACCACAAGGTTTCTACACAATCAAAAGCCTCTTATTGTAATCAATAAAATAGATGTATATGTTCTGATATTCTTTGGCTTTTTCTTGGATTAAACTTACAATTGATATGATATCTCATGTTCCTCTTCACTTTCAGAATCTAGCTTGCACATCTGGGCGCTCCCACTCCAGATAAGGTTGCAGTCTACATTGCATGATTTTGAGTAAAATTTTGCTAGTGTGTAAGATGAGATGAGGGCAATTGTATGGTAATTGGAACAGTCAGTAGGATTGCCTTTCTTCAGCATTGGGAGAAATATGGACTTTTTTCCAGTCAGTTGGCCATAAGGATGATGACGTCCATATTTGTTGGCACTATGTTGTCAACAGAGAAGTAGTTTTATTTGAGCAATTCAGTATTTCTATTGGAATTCTATCAAAATTGGGAGCTTTGTTTTTTGGTAAAGCCATTAGTGCTACCTCAACCTCCTTCTTCATCGCCATTTGTTCCTGTTCACATGAAGCAGCCTGGAACTGCCATTGAATCGATCAATGTTTCAGATATAAGGACTCCATGTATTCTTGCCACCTACATTTGAGTTTTTCAGCTTCATTCAGCATAGCACATTGGGCGTCTTTCAGCATATGAATTGTAGGTTAGAATTGTTGCCTAAGTTAACACAGCTTTAGAAAGATGATCTTGTCCTTCCTCAAATGTTTTCTTCTAATTCTGTACTCATGCTATTGTAATATTTTTCTTTAGCTTGCTTTACAGCTCATTGAAAAGAATGGTTGACCTCCTTAAAAGTTTGCTTTTCTGCTTTCGCTTTAGCTTCCCTATGTTTCAAAGCAAGCTCTAATGTTGCACTGGTTTTAAGATTTATTCCATGCTTCAAGTATGACTTTCTTCATGCTTTCCCACTATTCATCAGATGACTTTTCACTGGCTTGCCTGTTCAAGATGGTGAGATGATCGCCTAAGTCATCCATGAATTTAATTGATATGTCAGAAACATCGTACCTTGAAACATGAGCAAGACGTTGGTGCCTTCTCACCTTGACCTTGACTTTACAGATAAGAATTTGGTGGTCTGTGCCACAATTGGCTTTGGGTTTAGTTTTAGCTGACATTATTGAGCTTTTTCAATGCTGATTACTGCAAATATAATCTATTTAGTTTCTGCGCAGTCCATTGGGTGAAGTCCATGTGTATAATTTTCATTTGTGCTGGAGGAAAAAGATGTTTCAGATGAACAGGTTGTTGGTTTTGCAGAAATGGATGAAACACTGTACAGCATCATTTCTAATTCAGAGACCATACTTTCCAACCTCTGGGAAATTATTTCCACTTTCAATTTTCACATTCCAATCACCCATAACTACCAGCACATTGTGTTTACTTGTATGATCAATTTCTGCTTGAATTTATTCGTAGAATTGATCAAAATGTTTTTACTTAGCATCCTTTACTGGCTATCTGAATAATAATTCTGTTGACAGATTTTCCACAAAGACATTTTGGAATTACACAGTTGCTGACTGTATTATAATTTGCAACCACATTTGCTAGTTTCTTCTTGATTATGAATGCAACTTCATTTTTTCGATATTTGTCATTCCCTGAATGGTATAGCAAGTGCTTATCTGATTGAAGATGCCTCATATCAGTCCATTTGAACTCACTAATGCCCAGTAGATTGACGTTCATTTTTTTTCATTCATTCCTGACATCTTCCAGTTTACCTTGATTCATTCTTCCACATTCCATGCAGCTAAAATTAAAATAAAGTTAAAAGTAAAAAATTAAAATTTCATTACAGCTTCTGACCCTCATGTTGAGTATGCCAGCATCAACAATTGAAGGTCCCCAAGGCATTACTCCAACTATGTCCTCAAACAGCAGTATACTACCTCATTGGGTCATTGGCGGTTTCCCAGTAGCTTGTTGAATGCCTCCTAACCTGGGTGTCTCATCTTTCGGTACTATATTTTATCTCATTTTATTGTGATTGTCTATAGAATTTTCATGGCATAATACAGAAGTAGATTGCCAGGCCTTTCTTCCACATAGATACGGCTGCTGCTCAGCTGGCTTGCCTTATTCTGGCATGTCTACTGAGACCTTTCTGCCATGGGACACTCTGCTGATAGATTATTCTGTAAATAGCATTGTTCGTAGCTTCACTGATGCACACAAGCCCTCGCTTCATGGCAAACTAACAATGCAAGGTAACGGAGATTACTAAAGAAGTGTACAAGGCAAGCTCTTCATCTCAAACTATTTTATAGTGGTAGCATTCTTTAGGTTTTAGGTCTTAAAATGGATTTTATTATTCACAGTAAATGCAGTAACTATTACATTTGTAATATTTTGTAAACAACTTACGGTATCTCAGCAACCACTCAAGTTACACACATACTGCCAGCAGCATTTTATTCATCTAGCTGACAGCTTTCACATGATGCTAAGCAGTTGTTTTGTCTGTGCCACTTGGTTGTCCAGATATTCATAAAGACATGAAATTTCTGACAATATAAATTAATATTATATTAACAACAATTAACATTTCTTTACCTGCGATAGACAGAGAATATCAATACAGTTGTGTTTGCCATTGTGTAAGCTTTAAGATGAAATCTTTTAATACTTTACATTTAGCATGGTTTTGAAATTATTAATGCAAACATAAGCAATATTTGATGCCTAGAGGCATCAGTAGGATGTAAGTGAAGAAACACTTAGAGGTTTCATTTGGCTGTATCATAGGAATCATAAGAAGTTACTAGTCTATTGGCCCTCAGACCCTTACAAGCCTAGCCAAGAATTTATCTCATGTTCCAACAAGTTAGCACCCGATGCCACTGTCCAGTAGGGACACAGGTAGAATCCCAGGGGTGTATTTTCTGTTCCCCATCCAGTTACCTAGGTTGTGCTTAAAAAGGGTTAATGAGGTGATGTGGAGATGGAGTCTATTCCAGAAAATGGGGAGTCTCTGGGACACAAATCTCTCCCACCAACAAGTCCTGTTGATGTCACAGACCAGGCTGAAGTCATGTGTGGGTTACTCGAGTGGAACTTGACTTGCGGGAAAAGGGAATCTCCTAGACCTGAACCTTGGCTTACCTATGCTTTGCCCTAGAGCTCATTGCTCTTACGCATCATGCCACAAAGAAAGCCTGTAATGAGTTAATTCCCTTACCATCTTCTGCAGGTTATCTTTTCTGCATATATGTAGCACTGGGTTATAACATAGTTCAACACACATTTCATGACCCTGTATGGCTCAGCATAGCTTCTTTCTCTAGTCACAGCTATGTGAGTGAGATCATGCCCTTTGGAGTTCATACTTCGCAGAAGAGCCTTAATGCTGCTTGTATATCCCTGTGGCCAGTGATCCTACATGGTCTTTCTACAGTCCTTGGTATAACATATAGGAAATGTTGAGTTTTTATTAGATTTTATTTACACACATTCAATTGTATTTTAATAATGTATTTTATAGCTATGTATTTATATGTATTATAGTGGGTAATATTTAGGATGATGAATGTTTTATGTGTGGTCATTTGACATTATTAGATGTAAATTGTAGGAATAGTCATTGCTCATGAATTATTCATGAACCCTGGATGTTGATTGGTTCAGTAATTAACTTTGTATTATAAATTTACTATCAGTTGGGGCATGCTCTGTCTTGATAAAGCTTCCAAATGGTTGGAGACGAAAGCGCTTGATTTACTGGATGTATCTGATTTATTTTTATTTGTTAAATTAAAGTTCTCTTTTTTAAGCACTTCTTAGTTGCTTATTTGAAACTTTTTATCTTTCTTCATCTTGTTGCAATCGAGGCCGTTTTTTTTTGGAATGTGGTTTGTTTTTTGACTTTTAAAAATTTATGCAGAAAGTTAGACATAAGCAAGTTATTAACTGATACACTGTATGTTTTTAAAGAACACCATGGCACAGACATTGTACAGTCATGTTGGTACAGTCATGGAAGACATGACACAAACAAGGTACAGCCATGGTACAGTCATGGAAGACATAGCATAGACAAGGTACAGCCATCGCACAGTCGTGGAAGATATGGAACAGACATGGTACAGCTATAGCACAATTATGAAAGATGCAGCACAGAAAAGGTACAGCCATGGCACAGTCATGGAAGACATGGCACAAGCAAGGTACAACCATGGCACAGTCATGGAAGACATGTCATAGACATGGTACAGCCCTGGCACAGTCGCAGAATACACAACACAAAGAACAGCTGTGGCACAGACCTGGTGCAGCCATGCCACAGCCATGAAAGACATGGTAGAAACAAAGAACAGCCAGGTCACATTCATGGAACACATGGCACAGACAAGGAACAGCCATGGCACAGTCATGGTTGACATGTCACAGTCATAGAAGTAATGGCACAGACAACGTGCAACTTGGCACAGTTATGGGAGACATGGCAGAGATAAGGTACAGCAATGGCAAAGTCATGGGAGACATGGTACAGACAAGACACAGTCATGAGTGACATGGTACAGACAAGGAACAGCCATGGAACATTTACAGAAGACATGGCACAAAGTACAGCCATGGCACAGTCATGGAAGACATGGCACAGACATGGTACAGCTATGGCACAGTCATGGAAGACATGGCACAGACATGGTACAGCTATGGCACAGTCATGGGGGACATGGCAGAGACAACACACAGCAATGGCACAGTCATGTAAGACATGGCAAAGACATGGTACAGCCATGGCACAAATAAGGTACAGCAATGGCACAGCCAGGGGAGACATTTATTTATTTATTTTTTATTTCACATTTGATTGCCAGTGTGCTACAGTGATCACAGTTGATCATTTGTGGGTACTGCCAGGTGAAATAATTAATAATATTTTGGCTAAAGTAAAAATAAATTTAATTTCTGATTTTCTTTGAAGCATTTAACACCATTAGTATCCACTTCTGAGCTCTTAATTTGAAATGAATAAGCTTGTAATAGATTTCACAAAATAAAAAAATGAATGGCAGAAAACTGAAAGCTGAATGCTTCTCAACTCTCTTCTCTTCTTTCTGTTCATGCATCCTATGAGGCTGTGTCTTAGGGCCATTACTTTAAATAGATTTTGTAAGTCATATTCATATGTTGATACCATGTGTGAATTTACTCTCTGATATAACTTGTTTACATGGACTCTGTGCCAAACTATGGAATGATCTCCCTCCATCAATTAGGACTACTAGCAACCCTGAACACTTTAAAACATTGTTGAAACAACACCTATACCAGCACTGACTATAATAAAACACAACATTCTTAGCCTTCCTATTTCTCCAGCTCATCCTCTCCTTCCCCCCTGTCTAACTTGTTGCTCTGACTCCTCATATATATATTCAGTGCTTCCAACTTACTAAGTCTTATATTTGCCACCCAGCCACACAAAATCTATCTATTTATCAGCATTTAGCTACTTTATCTTATATTTAAACTTGCTGACATATAGTTGATAATCTAAGCCCATACCATACCCTCACCCTTCATCATTTCCTCTCTACTGCAATACTGCATGTTCACACATACACTAATTTTCTATGTCATCAATTGCACTCATGTTACTCTGGCATATTTAAAATCATTTTATTATTACTCACTGTAACCTATTATTTGTATAACTTGTATAATATCTATTTTATTGTATTACCTATCTGTAATTTAGTATTCTGTATCATGGATGTTTGATTTTGTTTTGATTCTGTAGTTTTTCATGTTTGCTTGTTTGTTAGTTTTTGGAGATTTTCTTCCCAGGTCACTACTGAAAATGGGCTCACTCTGGCCCAGTAGACCTCCCGGTAAACAAATGCAAATGAATAAAAAGTAATGTCTTTCGGCTTTTCCCGGTTAGGGGTTGCCACAGTGGAACTCAGGTCCACTAATGAATGGCAGTGGATTTTTATGGTGCCGAGTTGCCAGCCCGATTCCCAAATTTCAAAGAAGGCACACCCATTCACGCACGCACCTATCTGCATACCTTTAACATCACTCGACCACAGGGAGGACATGCAGACTCCACACAGAAGACGCTCCAGCCAAGAATCGAATGGGAGAACAAATGCAAATGAATAGTAAATAAAAATAATAAGTGACTTAATCCTACTGAACCCTTTTAACCCATTACCCAGGAATTACAAATGAAATATGTACAGTGCTGTTCAATGTTAGTAACATTTACCATAGGATGCAAAATATTTTCTCTGTTTATCAATTACTAAAACAAAATCTTTGTGTGAGTGTGTGTGTGTGTGTGTGTGTGTGTGTGTGTGTGTGTGTGTGTGTGTGTGTGTGTGTGTAAGATTATCTGCTGTGTTAACACAAGGACACACATTTTAGATACGTATTACAAAATAGATGAGGAATAATGTCAAAAGAGAAAACATTTGTAGAATGCTTTATTTGTGAGATATTCTTTTCAATCTCTAGTGAGGGAAATAAGATGGTTTCTTGTATTACATACTGGGGAACGTCATTTCATTGTTAGAGCAGCAACCAAAAAAGCTTTGCTAGTGTTTGATAATTTGTATTTGAGAATGCTGAGACTATTTTGTTTGCAGGTGGGAGAACTTCATTTCTGGAGGTTACAATAATTTTTGTTTGGGAATGCTGAGACTATTTTGCTTGCAGGTGAGCGAACATTATATTATGAAGATTAGGGACTACTAAAGGAGCCCTAATTAACAGTACGGCATAAATGATATTATGAAGATTAGGGACTACTAAAAGAGCCCTAATTAACAGTACGGCATAAATGATATTATGAAGATTAGGGACTACTAAAGGAGCCCTAATTAACAGTACGGCATAAATGATATTATGAAGATTAGGGACTACTAAAGGAGCCCTAATTAACAGTACAGCATAAATAATATTATGAAGATTAGGGACTACTAAAGGAGCCCTAATTAACAGTACGGCATAAATAATATTATGAAGATTAGGGACTACTAAAAGAGCCCTAATTAACAGTACGGCATAAATGATATTATGAAGATTAGGGACTACTAAAGGAGCCCTAATTGACAGTACGGCATAAATGATATTATGAAGATTAGGGACTACTAAAGGAGTCCTAATTAACAGTACGGCATAAATGATATTATGAAGATTAGGGACTACTAAAGGAGCCCTAATTAACAGTACAGCATAAATAATATTATGAAGATTAGGGACTACTAAAGGAGCCCTAATTGACAGTACGGCATAAATGATATTATGAAGATTAGGGACTACTAAAGGAGCCCTAATTAACAGTACGGCATAAATAATATTATGAAGATTAGGGACTACTAAAAGAGCCTTAATTAACAGTACGGCATAAATAATATTATGAAGATTAGGGACTACTAAAGGAGCCCTAATTAACAGTACGGCATAAATAATATTATGAAGATTAGGGACTACTAAAGGAGCCCTAATTAACAGTATGGCATAAATGATATTATGAAGATTAGGGACTACTAAAGGAGCCCTAATTGACAGTATGGCATAAATAATATTATGAAGATTAGGGACTACTAAAGGAGCCCTAATTAACAGTATGGCATAAATAATATTATGAAGATTAGGGACTACTAAAGGAGCCCTAATTGACAGTACGGCATAAATGATATTATGAAGATTAGGGACTACTAAAGGAGCCCTAATTAACAGTACTGCATAAATAATATTATGAAGATTAGGGACTACTAAAAGAGCCCTAATTAACAGTACGGCATAAATAATATTATGAAGATTAGGGACTACTAAAGGAGCCCTAATTAACAGTACAGCATAAATAATATTATGAAGATTAGGGACTACTAAAGGAGCCCTAATTAACAGTATGGCATAAATGATATTATGAAGATTAGGGACTACTAAAGGAGCCCTAATTGACAGTACGGCATAAATAATATTATGAAGATTAGGGACTACTAAAGGAGCCCTAATTAACAGTATGGCATAAATAATATTATGAAGATTAGGGACTACTAAAGGAGCCCTAATTGACAGTACGGCATAAATGATATTCTGAAGATTAGGGACTACTAAAGGAGCCCTAATTAACAGTACTGCATAAATGATATTATGAAGATGAGGCACTACTAAAGGAGCCCTAATTAACAGTATGGCATAAATGATATTATGAAGATGAGGGACTACTAAAGGAGCCCTAATTAACAGTATGGCGTAAATGATATCGTGAAGATTATGGACCACTAAAGGAGCCCTAATTAATGGTACGTCATAAATGATATTATAAAGATTATGGACTACTAAAGGAGCCCAAGGACTGAGAGATAGGGAGACATTCTACCTTATTTTAATGATGTGCAGTGTTGCTCCATTCTTGGTGATAACAGCATGATCTAATAGACATGGTTTAGTAAAATCTGAAGATTCTCTGTATGAGAGGCGTGAGTAACTGGAGATGTAAACAGTATTCCAGTTTCAGTAACAGAATTTATTACCAACAACTTTTTTTAGATGACAGGAAACATAAGATGCTGTCTAATGTCTTTGACTGTTTATTTTTGGCTTACAGAATACAGGTTTTTATTTTGCTGTATTATTGTACCTCTTATGCATGTATACACTGTTACTTATGTGCAGTTATGTATGCACATACCAGCTGACACTCCATTTGAGGAGCAGGGATTTGAGAGTAAAAGTACATTACAGTAGAGTTTTTAACAAAAGTTTTACTGTGAATGTGTTCTTAAGGCAAAAACAACAAAAAAAATAGGGAGAAGGTTGTTTAACATCTGAAGAGTGATCTGTGTTTGGAAAGCAACACAAAATAGTGAACATTTGGAAGAATAGACCTTGTGGAGCAACATGCAAAAATGTGTTGATCAAAATGGCAAATTAGGTAGTTATGTGAATAATATTCGACAGAAAGGGACTAAAAGTGTGCATATGAAAAAAAGACTAGGAAACATCTATTTCAGAAATGAACATATAGTAAGATTTTGGAGGAAAGGTAATTGACGTTAATAAATACGTGATTTCTGAATATTTTACAAGGCAATAATTATGGAATTGTCAAGCAGAAAACATACCATGAAACTATTGCAATATTTAATCACACTACAGTGGGGAAAAGGGCATATACCTTTTACTTGCCTTACAGTACTCTACACAGTGCCATATATACTAAGCTCAGTTCAATGAAATGAGTTTTCAGTAATTTGTATTTTCAGCGAAGTGGTTGGAGTGAAATGAAAGTAGACCCATATATATATATATATATATATATATATATATATATATACATATAAATATATATATATATAAATATATATATATATATATATATATATATATATATATATATATATATCTATATCTATATATATATATATATATATATAGCTGTATGTCTAAACATCAAAGTACACAAATCTTGAGTAATGAAGATCAGTCCCGAAGGACTGAAAGCCAATGAAACAGCGAAAAACAAAACACTTATTTATTTATTTTTTTTGCAGGGGACAAGCCCACCTGTTACCCCCATACCAACTGCTAATTATATATACCAACCTCGAGATCACGCTATAGTGGGAAAGGACATATTCCCCAATCCCCACTGGGCAGAATCTTGCATGGACTTAACACCGGCAGAAGCAATCAAATGAGTTTCGATCACTTCTGCCAGTGTTAAACATATTCGTAATTACAAACATTTCATTATTGAGTGATTCCACATATATGCACAGACACACACACACACACACACATATATATATATATATATATATATATATATTTACACACACATACACACACACACACATACACAGAGAGAGAAATAATTATATTTTCAGAAACTAAACAGAAACATCATTGGCACTCATATAACCAGCAAAAATCTACTTACTGCACACAAAATTGAACGCGCATCAAATGAAGAAAAAAAAAAGTCCCTTGAAAACTACTTATGGGAGGGTACACCTTCTATATCCCTTACTATTTAAATATATATACCAAATCTGAAGTCAAACAAGAGTGGGGGGGGGGAATTCTGTCTAAACTCTATAATATAGAGAGCAATTCACAGGCATGAGACCATATGAGTTCAAATATAAGTACAGAGTAAATATGACCTGTAAAGAGTAAAGGTCAGACGATTAAGTACTAGGTAAATGCCTAAACATGTAAAATAGTAACATTTTAAGAAAATTGTCATCAAGTGAAGATCAGCTGGATGTTGTCTATGGGATATACTATGTGGCTGTTTGGATGAATTAGACAACACATTTAAGTCTATACCATATCAACCATTCACAAATGAATGGACTGATTAATGTTTACACTCATTTACAAAGGCTGTGAAAGCCTTTAATGTTGCTGATAAACTTCTTCAAGATATGATAGTGGTTTTGGTTCATCTGCCACAGTGCCATGCATATAGCCACTAATGTACACAGCCTAACAGAAACATTTGCTTTAGACAGGATTTATTGAAGTCAGATGTGCAGAAATGTATTTAGTTATTAATTTAGGTGACTAAATGATTAGTTCCTTCAACTGTTTGGAGTTCTGCACTGTTTTTATTTTTACTTGACTGAGTTGTTTATATATATGCTGGCAGAATTTTGTTTTCTGATCTGTGCTGAAACTTTTTCCTCCTACCCTCCCACCCTATTGCTGTTGTGTTCTTAAAGTTGATAAAACAGGTCTAACAGCTTTTGTGTTATCTGATTGTCTCAAGGCTTGGCTTTTGTCTTGCTGGCATAGACGGCCTTAGGGATAGGCCAACCTAGGGCACCATTCTAGCAGGGGTGCTTTTACAGTATTTATTTGGTGTAGGTAGAGCAGGATGGTGGCATCGGGTGGTATGGTGGGGCGCCGCAGAGCCCTTTTGCCTAGAGGACCAGTTGACCTAAGGCTGCTCCTGCTGGTATACAAATTTTACCCTTTTGTAAAATCTGCATATCATTGCTAGAATCTCCTTGTGTTCTGACTGAGATTACGTCTCACACAGTCTGGAAATATAGAGCTGATTGCCTGCCCCTACTGTAAATTTGATCTGGGACACTCTTCCCAGTCCCATCTCTTCAGCACGTTCTACCTAATACAGAGATAATTTTGAAGGCCAAACCCCTTAGTCCCTTAACCTTGAATTATCTTCTGTTCCTGCTCTCTCCCTTTTTACTTTATTAAAAAAAGAGACACTTTATTCAGCTGCTTATATTTTTCGAATTTATGTTTCTTCCTACTATTCTGTTACTTCATCTTGCTTTGCTTTTTCCTGATACTTGTTGCCTGTTCTCTAAAGTGTTCAACTGCATCTTTCCTATTGCATTTATTACTGCTTGTTTATAGCCTGTCTAAATTGTTAAGTGTTATTCTTAATTGTTATTCTAAGCTCTTAGTTTTGGTTTAAGCACTTAGGTTTTAGGTACACCCCTTAGCTCTCCCTGGCCTTTCACCCTCAGATTCTGATAAATATGGGTGGACAATTTCCTACAGTTTCTCCTGCCAGTCTGGTTGATATGGGCATCCTGACACAGTGTAGCAACTGCCTCATATACATGGATAACCATCTACTACTACCACCTAGGAACACAATTTGTGAGAGATGCAATTACATTAGGAACCTAGAGTCCATGCTCTCTCCCCCTAAAGCCTTCATATCTGGCACTGAAAAGGTTATCAACACAATCGGTACACCTTAAACACCGCCCACACCTACACAACACATGGCTACATATGTAGAGGTCCTCCACATAAACATACCCAAACAAAGGAGACCTTCGAGGTAAAAACAGTGATCTCCACAGCCCTCCACACCACATACCACACATAGTCCACACACCTGTGTCTCACAGCCACTAAGGCTTCACCATAAACCCAACATATTAGTCATAGGAGACTCTATTGTGAGACACACAGATGTGCCTCTCACCAGGCTAGATAAGGAGAAAGTCACAGTTAGTTGTCTGCCAGGTGCCAGAATCCACCATATCACATATGCACTCAAGTCTCTCAACAACAGGTACTGTTATGACTCTGTCATAGTCCATGTTGGCATGAATGACTTGAGACATACCTCTCTGGACTATATGAAGAGTGATATGATTGAGCTCGCTGATTATGTGACTTAGGCAGGTATATCCTTAGCCTTAAGCAGCATTCTGCCATCACCCAGAATGATGCCTCAATACAAACAGAAAATGACTGAATTTAACAAATGGTGTCATTACAGGGGGATCCAATACCTGGCACCCTAGGAAGATATGATCAACAGACCACAATGCTTTGCCAGAGATGGCCTGCATCTGTCTCACCTGGGCTTCAGACTTCTGGCAATGGCTCTTGCCTCCCCTATAGTGCCTTTTTTAGGAAAAGTGATGAGGTAAAAACTACCAACATAAACATTTCAACAAAACACAAATTAAAGGTCATGCTGCTAAATGCTAGGAGTCTAAACATGAAACTGCACTCAGTGCAAGCATTCCTAACCCTGGAAAATGCTAACATGTATGCAGTCACAGAAACCTGGTTCAGAGAGCACCCCAGTCTTACCTGGTTACTCATCCTATCATACATTCAGACCCCAAACTGTGGGCAATAAAGCCAAAGGAAGTGGAGTTTCAATATACATTTAAGACATACACACCTCCAGGCTGGTCAAACAGTATGATGCACAGGAGACACTCCAGGTGCAGTTAACCATTGACAAGACCCCTATACAAATCATAGCTAGCAACCAGCCCCCAAATCTGACTCAAGATGCCCAATCCGCCTATTTGGACCTGTTCACATCTATCAAGCTTCAACCCTTTACCCTGATCCTGGGTGACTTTAACTTCCCAAACATAGACTGGAAGAACTAATCATGCCAGAACACAAATGCCCGGAGATTCCTTGATTTTGTCAATGCAAATGCCTTGGAACAGCTAGTCGATACCCCCACAAGAGGTGATAAAAATCTTGGACTTGGTATTAACTAACATGAACTGGTGAAAAAAACACCCTTGCAGGTCCAGTGCCTTTAAACTCCTGGATTCAGATAGATGTGTACAAAGTTCTTTATAATCCACAGGTTATGTTGTAAACAAGAACGCCAATAAACGAAAAAACCCAAATTGAAATTTTCTTTTCTTTTACAAGAACCCTTAAAAAGAATGACTATCACAAGGGTGTTTCCTTAAAAAGGATGACTATCACATTTGTGTTGATGCACTACCTGGTTCACATTTTCATCCTGCCCATCTCAGCTCTAGATTCACCATAACTACCCTGCAGCCATTTAGTTCTGAAATTGGTCAAGGCTAACTCACATTTATCAATCTTGCTGTATCAAGTAATGGAAATTTTACCCAGATTGTGCACAGAAGCAGTCACTTCTCTTGAAGTCTTGTACACTTCCTTTTTCTTTGGTACATTTTGAGTAACAGAAACTATGTGCAATCCAGCATAACTTTCTTAGTCCATTCCATTCTATGAACCTGCTTCAGATTCTGCATAGTAGCAGGGGATTGGTGCTTTCACTTAGTCAACAAGCAAGCACAAAAAGAACATCTCAGTCCTGCAGACAGAAGGCAGAGTGAGCAAATGCACTTGTGACAAGAAAAACCTTAAGACCTGTACACTCATGCAGTCAGGAATTCAGGATGGCTTTTAACCCTGTGAAATTTTACACTGTCTCTTTTCTCAAACCATTTGCCACATTCCTCACATCGAAAGTTGTACTGAACCTCCGAAATATGCTTCATGTGCCAATTTAATGAGGCCCGCTGGCGACACTGGAAGCCACAAATCTCACATTGTAATGGAGTCTCTCCCGTGTGAGTCCTGCGATGCACTTCCAAATAGTTCTTTATCTTAAAAGACTTCCCACAGGTTTCACATGTGAAATTCCGAACACCAGAGTGAATAATCATATCATCTGAGGTGATTAGATAAAAAATTAACTAACATGAGTAACCACTGCAGCATCCCTATAGTATCATCCTCCCTGGTAAAATCTGACCACAAAGCGGTCACTTTCAAAGTCACCATCTCCCCTAGCCCCCCTCTAGCTAGGATCAGACATAAAAACTTCTCCAACGCTGATTACAACCCATCCTCCTGAGGGATGGTATAAACAGCTTCACAGCCCCCTCCTCCTCTTTAGGAACTGGCATCAATATCTAAAACTACACCAAAGCACTATACGAGCATTTATATAGATGTATGGAATCAGGAATATCCGACAGGACTAAATCATCCACAGTGGAGTTCAGGGATGAGTTAAGACAGGCACTGGGTGGCAGTGAAGAGTTACCAAATAGCTGGGTAACTACAGTAGAGCTGGAAAGGGAGATGGCTAGAAAGGTACTTGATATGACATCTGGACAGAGGAAGGACGACAAGGAGACATGGTGGTGGAATGAAGTAGTACAGGAGAGTATACAGAGAAAGAGGTTGGCAAAGAAGAAGTGGGATTGTCAGAGAGATGAAGAAAGTAGACAGGAGTATAAGGAGATGAGGTGCATGGCAAAGAGAGAGAGGTTGCGAAGGCTAAGGATAAGGCATATGAAGAGTTGTATGAAAGGTTGGACACTAAGGAGGGAGAAAAGGACCTGTACCGATTGGCTAGACAGAGGGACTGAGCTAGGAAAGATGAGCAGCAGGTAAAGGTGATAAAGGATAATGAGGGAAATATACTCACAAGAGAGGAGAGTGTGTTGAGGAGATGGAAGGAGTACTTTGAGGGGTTGATGAATGAAGAAAATGAGAGGGAGAGAAGGTTGGATGATGTGGGGATAGTGAATCATGAAGTACAATGGATTTGCAAGGAGGAAGTAAGAATAGCTATGAAGAGGATGAAGAATGGAAAGGCTGTTGGTCCAGATGACATACCTGTGGAAGCATGGAGGTGTTTAGGTGAAATGGCAGTGGAGTTTTTAACCAGATTGTTTAATGAAATCTTGGAAAGTGAGAGGATGCCTGAGGAATGGAGAAAAAGTATTTTGGTAACGATTGTTAAGAATAAGGGTGATGTGCAGAGCTGTAGTAACTACAGAGGGATTAAATTGATCTGTCACAGCATGAAGTTATGGGAAAGAGTAGTGGAAGCCAGGTTAAGAAGGGACATGATGATTAGTGATCAGCAGTATGGTTTCATGTTGGGAAAGAGCACTACAGATGCAATGTTTGCTCTGAGAGTGTTGATGGAGAAGTACAGAGAAGGTCAGAAGGAGTTGCATTGTGTTTTTGTAGACTTAGAGAAAGCATATGACAGGATGCCTACAGAGGAGTTGTGGTATTGTATGAGGAAGTCGAGAGTGTCAGAGAAGTATGTAAGAGTGGTACAGGATATGTACGAGGGTAGTGTGACAGCAGTGAGGTCTGTGGTGGGAGTGACGGATGCGTTTAAGGTGGTGGTGGGATTACATCAAGGATCAGCTCTGAACCCTTTCTTATTTGCAATGGTTATGGACAGGTTGACTGACAAGATCAGACAGGAGTCCCCGTGGACTATGATGTTTGCAGATGACATTGTGATCTGTAGTGAGAGTAGGGCACAGGTGGAGGAGACCCTGGAGAGATGGAGATATGCTCTAGAGAGAAGAGGAATGAAGGTCAGCAGGACTAAGACAGAATATATGTGTGTGAATGAGAGGGAGGATAGAGGAATGGTTAGGATGCAAGGAGTAGAGGTGGTGAAGGTGGATGAGTTTAAATACTTGGGATCAATAGTTCAGAGTAATGGTGAGTGTGGAAGAGAGGTGAAGAAGAGAGTACAGGCAGGATGGAGTGGGTGGAGAAGAGTGCCAGGAGTGATTTGTGACAGACGAGTACCAGTAAGAGTGAAAGGGAAGGTCTACAAGAGGGTAGTGAGACCAGCTATGTTATATGGGTTGGAGGCAGTGGCATTGACAAAAAGGCAGGAGTTTGAGCTGGATGTGGCAGAGTTAAAGATGTTAAGATTTGCACTGGGTGTGACAAGGGTGGACAGGATTAGGAATAAGTATATTAGAGGGTCAGCCCAGGTTGGAAGGTTTGGAGACAAAGCCAGAGAGGCAAGATTACGTTGGTTTGGACAAGTGCTGAGAGCGATGCTGAGTATATTGGGAAAAAGATGCTAAGGATGAACCTACCAGGTAAAAGGAAAAGAGGAAGGCCTAAGATAAGGTTTATGGATGTGGTGAGAGAGGACATGCAGGTGGTTGGTGTGACAGAGCAAGATGCAGAGGACAGGAAGAAATGGAAACAGATGATCCGCTGTGGAGACCCCTAACGGGAACAGCCAAAAGAAGATGATGATGTTGATGACTAAATCATCCACCGCAAGGAAGAGTAAACCTGTCTGGTGGACATCTGCAGTAAATAAACTCTATAACAAAAGGAAAAAAATTGCTGTCCAAGACCAAGAAGGACCAGGTGCCCAATTGGAAGCAATGTCTCCTTAGCCTGAGCAAGCAAATAAGAGCACTAGTGAAATCCTTCAAAGCAAACTTCGAGTCCAAATTGGCAACATCTACTAGAGATAGTCATAAAGCCTTCTTCACATATGTCCGCAACCTCAAAGGAAGCACCCAGATCTGTTCAGAACTGGTGGTCAAGGACACCATATATAGAAATGCCGTAGATATAGCAAACTTGCTGGCTCACAGATTCAGAGAAAACTTTACCCCCTCATCAGTACATCAGGACAGAACCAGCCTCCTTCCCCTTATATCTAGGGAACAGGTCATCACAGCTCTCTCAAAGGCAAAAAATACAGCCTTCATGGGACCCGATAACATCCCAGGGTCCATCCTACAAGACCTCAGGCAGGAACTTGCAGCACTATTAGGCACCTTGTTCAGCCAAATCCTGAGTACTGGCTTTGTCCCAGCTGAGTGGAGGACAGCCACTGTCATCCCTTTACACAAAGGTGGGGCATCCACCGATCTGAAAAATTATAGACCCATCAGCCTAACTAGCCTGATCTGCAAAGCCATGGAACAGATTATCATGGACCTCATTAACAGGGGCATTGGCAACCTCCAAAAACTTGATCCCACACAGTTTGGCTTCGTCAAGGGGAGGTCATGTCTGCTAAATGTGGTCGACTTCTTTGAGACAGTCACCAAAACCATGGACGAGGGGAAGACCTTGACCTGACCAAAGTCTTTGATACTATTCCACACTCAGGTATAATAGATAAACTCTCCTAACTAGATATCAATCCATGTGTTACCAGATGGGTAGCAAACTGGCTCACTGATAGAACCCACGTAGTCAAAATAGGGGAAGCCACCTCAAGCAGTAGACCAGTAACAAGAGGCATACCACAGGGTTCAGTTTTGGGGCCTCTGTTATTTGGGATATACTTTTCTGAGGTGCAGGCCAAAACCAGTGGGCTATGGCTGACCAAGTTTGCAGATGACTGCAAGCTGGGTGCTGTAATCAATTCCCTTAGTGATGTGGACATCCTCCAATAGGGTCTCACTCAGACAAATGACTGATGCCAGAAACTTGGCCTCAAGCTGAATACCAAAAAATGCATCATCATCCCCTTTGGGGAGAGTGATGTCCCCACAAATTATCACATTAATAACAACGTCCTAAGCACGCAATCAGTCGTGAGGGATTTGGGAACCCTGGTTGATAGCAACCTGACATTTGACCACCAAGTTGCTTCCATTGTACAGAAAGCCTTCTACATGACCCACCTTATAAGTAAGGGTATCTCATACTGGGACAAGGAGGTCATAACATCCCTGTATTCTTCCCTTATAAGGCCCATTATTGATTACAACTCCCCTTTCAGCATGTACCTCGCAAAGCACATGCAGCAGCTGGAGAGACCACAGAGGTTCCTCAGCAGGAGAATCCAGGGCCTCAAACATCTATCATATACAGATAGGATAAAAGCCCTATTCTTCTACTCAGTTTCATACAGACTCCTCAGAGGTGATCTCTGTCTGGCATACAAGGCGATCATGGACCCAACCTTGATGGGACTGCTGCATATACGCAAGTCAAGCTCCACTCGAGTAACCCACACATGTGGCCTCAACCTGGTCTGTGACATCAACAAGACTTGTTTGGGTTACAGATTTGTATCACAGAGATTCCCCCATCTATGGAATAGACTCCCTCTCCACATCAAGCAGAGTACCTCTTTACCCCTTTTTAAGTGTAACCTTGTATAACTGGATGGGAAACAGAAAATATACCCCTGGCATTCCACCCATGTCCCTGCTGGACAGGGGCATTGGGTACTGATTTGCCTAAACATGAGTTAAACTCTTGGCTAGGCTTATAAGGGCCTCAGGGCCAAATAGCCTAGTAACCTCCTATGATCCTATGACCTCCTATGAACATAACTTGGCATAAATCCCTATCTCATTAGGTGGGTGGTGAACTGGCTCACCGATAGGACCCACAAGGTCAAAATAGGTGCCTCCACCTCCAACAGCAGACCTGTCATTAAATTTTCCTAGGACCCCTGGTGTTTGGCATCTACTTCTCAGAGATCTAGGCAAAGACAAAAGGCCTGTGGCTAACCACGTTTGCAGATGACTGTAAGTTGAGTGCTGTCATTGACTTCCCAGAGGATGTTAACATTCTGCAAGAGGGTCTCACAGCAACAAATGACTGGTATCAAAGTCATGGCTTTAAGTTAAAAGCAAAAAAATGATTATTATATCATTTGGCAAAAACACAGCCCCTACTAATTACCACATAAACAGCAACCTTCTAAGCACACAAGCTGTGGTGAGAGACCTGGGTACACAGGTCGACAACAATCTCACATTCGACCATCATGTAGCAGCAGTGGTCAGAAACCCTTTTACTTGGTTCATCTCATAAGTAAAGGGTTGCATCCAGAAAAAAAGTAGGTTATTACCTCTCTGTACTCCTCCCTCATTAGGCCAATAATTGAGTATAACACCCCGTTTGGTATGTACCTCTCCAAACACCTGCACCAGCTGGAAAGGCCACAGAAATACCTCACAAAGAGAACCCATGGCCTCCAACACCTGTCCTATGTGGACAGGCTGAAATCACTATCAGTCTACTCAGTATCGTGCAGGTTGCTTAGAGGTGATCTATGTCTCACCTACAAGGCAATCTTGGACACTGCCCTACTAGAGATGCTGCATATCCATAAGACTAACTATTCACACATTACCCCATCAAAAGGCCTAAATCTAATGTGCAACATTAACAAAACCTGCTGGGGAGAGAGGTTGTCTCCCAGAGGCTGCCCCATCTCTGGAATAGACTTCCCATAATCATCAAACAGAGTATGTCACTGACCCCCATCAAGCGCAACCTTGATGGGTGGATGGGAAACCACAAATTTGTCCCAGGGGTTCCACCTGTGTCCCTCAATGACAGAGGTGACAGGTGCTGACTGAGGTTTCTTTTTGGGGGCTAAATCTTGGCTAGGCTGGTAAGGGCCCCAGGGCCATTAGCCTAGTAACCTCCTATGATCCTATAAACATATTGTACTGCTGGACAAGAGGCAGTGACTTTTGAAAGGACAAGTGGAAGCTAGGCTAAGTTGGTCCAAAACTTCAAGAAAGAGGTCTCTTATGTACAGCATCAGGATGAGACAGGGT
Organism: Protopterus annectens; assembly: GCF_019279795.1. NCBI lineage: Eukaryota > Metazoa > Chordata > Ceratodontiformes > Protopteridae > Protopterus > Protopterus annectens. The sequence continues at coordinate 1,365,788,557 of NC_056741.1, forward strand.
TCAGAGAAATGTGCACATTACAAAAGGTGTGCTAACTAACTGAATGGTCTAGAACCAGGGGGCTGGAAGATGGACTTTGAAGAGAGAGTAAGGGAGTGAAATGATACCACAAATGAGATGACTGCGCAGTATTCTTTGTGTGATGGACAGGGCAAAAAAACAAAGATGTGTGCCAGGATGGACTTCAGGCAAGGTGTTTAATCAAAGGCAAATAGCACAGTAAATGTGTTTTGCAAAGCTGATGAATGATAATTTCTGGATTTTGAAAATGACTACATACAATGATTATGAAAAAATGATAACTGATCAAGACAAAAGACATTGGTGATGCTAATGTAGTCCCTAGTGGAAGTGCTATTCAAATTAATGTTCCAAACCCAGGGGTGCTACAGAGATACCACCCAAAACCATGATAAAATGGCCATAAAGGTTAAACTTAAAAGTGGAATGTATTTTTGATAAAGAATTAGTATCCATCTACTAAAATAGCTTTGACAAGCATTTCTGTTATTTTACATGCAATGATAAGTAAGACAGCAATACTATAAAACAGAATTTTGAAAAAAATGAAACATTTGAAGACAAAGTTACTAATTCCACCTAATTGATAACATGCACCATTACAGTAACTTGAAATGTATACTGTTGAGTGATTTGCCTCTGCTCACACATGCATGTTGCTACATTATTAATTTTACCTAGGTAAAACATATAAAAGGCGTGGAATGTTGTTTACGTGCCTCTTTACACACACTGTGGTGTATGCTTGTATGAGGTAGGCATGTCATTCATGAAGACGAGGTTTATGTGCAATGATGTTAAATTCTAACTCTGGTTTCCATGAGTTAATGTTTTACAGTGAATGAACCCATCAGACAAATGCACAACAGCATCATACAGACCTGTCAGACAAGTCTGACAAAGCTTTAATCTTTCTTTATAACACTAGAGAAAAAGCAGAAAGAGTAATTATTGGTGCTTAATATAACTTAGACAAAATCATTGTTATGTGATGACAAGATGTTGGATTATATCCAGACACGCAGAAGGATCTCTCATAGAGGCACTGTCTGGTAATGCATGTATGCTTCTTTGCATTAAGTAATTAGTAACTTATGTAAAGCTGGACTATATGCTTCTTTGCATTAAGTAATTAGTAACTTATGTAAAGCTGGACTATATGCTTCTTTGCATTAAGTAATTAGTAACTTATGTAAAGCTGGACTATATGCTTCTTTGCATTAAGTAATTAGTAACTTATGTAAAGCTGGACTATATGCTTCTTTGGATTAAGTAATTAGTAACTTATGTAAAGCTGGACTATATGCTTCTTTGCATTAAGTAATTAGTAACTTATGTAAAGCTGGACTATATGCTTCTTTGCATTAAGTAATTAGTAACTTATGTAAAGCTGGACTACATCACTCATTCTTTTCTCCAAAGCACTGCTGCAGATCCGTAGGCCTAAGGGTCTTTACCTACTTTTTCATAAATGGTCCTCGTTTCTATCAGAACCACTCTCATAAACTGAAAATGGCCTATTACAGAACTGAAAAATTAGCCAGAGGGCTTAATAAGTTCCTCTGTATATTACTGTTATGTAATCATTGTCATAGACTGGCTCTTCCTGACATATAGGCTGCAAGCAATTACAGCTCTTTAACTTGAACAAACTGCAATACTGTAATCAATTTTCCAGTACTACGAAAACACCCTGTCTCTCCATCTCTTAATTTCTTCTTAACGTAAATGTCATTTCAGCTTGTGTTGTTTATTGAAATTATCTCTTTCTACAAGTTCAAATTTGGATATACTGTATGTAGAGGTTATGGTAAGTACTTTTTCTGAAGCTTGTCTCTCACTGTCAACTCTATAATGGTATAATGTATGTATTTTACTCATGTAGCTGTTTTACTTGTGTACTGTATAATGTAACTGGAGCTTTTCTCCCTGGGCTTCTACTGAAAAGAATGCTATTTCAGCCCAGTTGGACCTTCCTAGTCAAGAAAAGTAATCAGTCAATAAATACATAAATGAATAAAAAAAGAATAAATAAATATATCTGTTACCCATGCCCTACTCGGGCATCTGTGAAAATACAAATGAGCTTTGCGAAACATCACTGTCCCTTAGAAGAATTTTTTAATAATACGTTGGAGCTTTTCTCCCTGGGCCTCTGCTGAAAAAGGGCTTTTCACCTCAGTTGGACAATCCTGGTCAACAAATGTAAAATAAATAAATAAATTAAAAAGCAAGCACTTTCTTGTATCAGGGCCTTTGATGATACTGTACAAGGGTCTGGAACTTTAATTTGGCTGATATACAGACTTGAAAGTTACTCTCAGTCATTAGCAGTAACCCAACAGCTATCCATACAGCCAACTGGTGTGCACCCACCATGGTATTCTGTCAGAGCAGTGAGATAGATACTAAGAATGCTGCTTACTCCTAGATAAATTCTGTAGCCAGCTACCTCATTAATCTCCTCAATATATGTGTACTACCTCACTACCTGGGGCTGTCAGCCAATGGGCTTGGCAACTGCAACACAGAATATGCATCTAGTTCTTTATCTCTTGCAGTGGTTTAGTAGTGCTCTATTGTTTTATGTCATTATTTACTGAAATGGCACCTTCATGTATTGTTAAGTATTGTCCATGCTGTTTTTAAAGATTGCATGGAGGTTAGTGGTGCACCATTTTATCAATGCTTAGTTAATATGTTCACTGCTTTATCATTCCTAGATTATTGTTATATCACTGTATTATAGATCTCTGTTGATGTTTTTGCTGAATTATCTTTGCCACTTAGGTCTGCTGGATTGCGACTGAAAAGGGTATTAGGATCAAGTCACTTATGTGGCTAACAAACAAAATAAATAAATAAATGATCAGCATCTTAATCATCATCTTAATCATAACCATATTATTTTTGCTTGAGCACAATGCAAAAAGGATTTCATGTAAACATCAGGATTTTTTCTGTGGTGAAGACACGGGAGAAAGAGACCAGTTCATATGAGACTTCATGAGTATGAGAATCTCTCCAAAAGACGAGCCTTCTGAAAATGAATTAGAAAATGAGATGTTATCTCAGTCTTCTCTGTCGCTGAAACAAGGTCCTTATGAACTACAGAATCATCTTTTTAGCCATTCCAGGAAATGGGATGGGGTGGTAGAAAGAGGGGAAGGATGTCCTTGCAGCCCTAGCTCAAGCAAGGCCAACATGTCTGGTGGTGAGGGAATGTCAGGTGAGTGTCTCTTGTCAGGCAATGGGGAACCCAACACCCAGAGCAGCAAGCATCAAAGGAAGTGCCTACATTTGAGAAACCTGCATGTAGCTGGCATCGGGGTTAAAGCATGTTCTGTAAGCAGGCGTCAAACAGTGTATGTCCATCTAGTACCTGGGCTACTAATTTGTACCCAGCAGTCATAGGAGGACTTGTAGACATCTCCTTAACCAAAAGTGTGATTGCCATTTGACCTAAAGAAACTAAAATAGTAACCTCCCAAGATCCTGGCTCAGCCATCTACATCTCACAGGCAGAATTGAGAGATCACATCATGTGAACTGTATCGGTGTTGTTAAAAGTTAAAAGTGAAAAACTTGCTCAAAGGAGAGCCACTGTGATCACCCTTTGTGTGTCCTGCAGTTTGTTGCTAGGAGTACATTTCCCACACTCCTGCCATAACCAGCCATTGATAGGTGTGAGCTGAACCACTCATTAGTGACAGAGAGCTCCGGACCACCTTGTGAGAAGACATAGGTGACAAAGACTTTGATAGGCAACAGCTCAGTGGATCCTTTCCCTCTTGTGTTAATCTGGCCCTGACTTATAGTTATAAAAAGGATGTTTCTCCTGCCAGTCTCCACAATGAGCACCCTTCACAATTAACACCAGCCTGACAGTGACACACACCTTATACTTCTATAGATCTTCTGTGGGTAGGCAGGGTTGAAACATTAGCACTTGTGCCAATACACCACATCATACTCTTGTCTCAGGCAATATAAGCAGTGCCAGTATGCAATGCAGCTAGCGATCTGACAACCACAGGCACCCTTGTGAGTTTTGTGCCAATATGCAATGCAGCTAGCGATCTGACAACCACAGGTACCATTGTGAGTTTTGTGCCAGTATGCAATGCAGCTAGCGATCTGACAACCACAGGCACCCTTGTGAGTTTTGTGCCAGTATGCAATGCAGCTAGTGATCTGACAACCATAGGCACCCTTCTGAATTTTTAACATTGATTGTGGGTAATTCTGTTAATTGCAGGTACTCTTTGCTCAGCAGAAAAAGAAAACGGGGAGTAAAGAGGTTGGGAATGCTGTTCTAGTTTGGCACTTGACCTCATGAAATGTACCAGACAGAAGTGGATGATTCTGCTGATGCTGAAGCAAAAGACAGCTCTGAATTAGGCAGAGCTGAAGATAGCAGAAGAGGAAACCCTAATGGCTAATTATTGCAGAAGGCCTCAGAAGTCAGATTAACTTTCCTTTCTGCCACTGCCATTTTATGCCCTTTTGGTCTCCCATGCAGGACAAGGGCAATTTGTTGTACCCTTGGTTTGACCACCAGGATGTATTTAACCTGTATATAAATGGTTCTTTTTTCCCCTTAGAGGACACTGCCCTGGTCTCATTATTTTGTTTCCCTTCCCTCTGCTAAATGTCCTTTTTATAACATGAACCACCTAAATTCTAGGTTGAATACATTGTGTTACTAGATTGGACACATGTATGTCATCAGTTATGTGAAGGCCCAGCTCTTGTTTATAACTGATTGATATTTGTTATCATAGCTAGCAATTCCCTCCTATATCTTCTGCTAGTGGTTTTCTGATAGCTTCTGCTTCTTTTTATTATTCCACACTAACCAGGAAATTACTGTAGACTGCACCAAATAACTGCTTAATTGTTTATTTTATTGGAGCTTTTCTCCCCAAGCCTCTATTGAAAAGGGGATATCTTGTTAGCTCAGTCAGAGTATCCCAGAAAAAAAGCTAATTAGAAAAAGATAAAATAGAAAAATAAACTTTATTTCTGAAATACGTAAAGTTGCCTAAAATGATGATTAGAAAATTTAACGATACTATCAAATGAATATCACTAGCTTCAAATGAATGATTAAGTTTGTAGATACTTTAGCAATCTCATCAGATGGAGGACAGATGGCACCAAATGCAGGTAGACCATTCTATGCTGGTGAACTGTTTCACCTATATTGACGCTAACTGATCTCTGGCTCCCTTACCCAGGAATGATCTTCATCCTCCTGTTCACAGAGTAGATGTAGGGCTATCTGAATGCAGCCTGCATTGACCCTGCCTATTTAGAAAAATGCTACCTCACAGTTTATGTCACAATGCCTAGCTGGTACACTGTGATAGGTACCATTTCACAGGCATATGTATCTACTGCCTAAATGTTAATGACTTCCATCTCACTACCACCTTGATGGTAGCAGATGTAGGACTATTTGAATGCAGCCTGCATTGACCCTGCCTATTTAGAAAATGACTTCCATCTCACTACCACCTTGATGGTAGCTGGCCAACCCACTTCCATTTCTAGGTACATGTCCCACTCTACTCTTACTGGAAGATAGTGAAACCACCATACCCTGGAGAGGAATAGTGTTTTAAAATATTCTCCATTCAATGAGCATTTATCCTGTTCCACCTTTTAAATGTCACAATGTACTGACTCCTCAGCCAAATCAGTTCAGTCAAGCCACAAGTCAATTACCAGATATAGTAGCTGCATGGTGTTTTATGTTACAAAGATATATTACTAGCATTGCTTTGGTTAGCTTGCTTCCACAGAAATATAACACCATGTGTATATGAATGTACGTTATTCTATAACAGCAGATGGAGTGCACTCCATTCACCTCCCAACATCTCACTACATGCATTGTTAGCTGTAACAAAACTAATACCACGTAATCTTGAACATGTCTCAGGGTTGAACACTGCTCAGTGCACATATCTTTTAAGGAATGAAAGTGGCTTTTGATTGATAGGTGCTCTGTGACCCAAATTTGGTAGCCCAGCCTTCTCTTCAAAATATTGCCTAATACTTAGTGCTTGGTACGGTATGTCTAGCCTCTAATCTAGAAGACACATCTAAGAGCATTCAGGTCCATCCTGATTGTCCTTAGTGTCTCCCTGAGGCACCAGCTGTGCCTAAGACACCTTATGTTTTTTGCTGCTGAGGGCTCAGTATGCCTTCACCAAGACCTCAGCCTGTCTTTGTCAGTTTCTCACATATGAGGCAGCACCACTGTCATGGCACCTTCAAATCTCTGAAACTGGGACTGTGGGAGACTGTTAACTATGACACTGTTCAAGCTTAGTATGTGGGCAGCAAAGAAACCCAGACTGATTCAAAGACCCTATAGTACTGACTTCCTAGCTCAAATTTATTTTGTGCTTGTTTTCCCAAGAACATCACAATAAAAGTATAACTGAAAAAAAACTTAAAACATACTCCGCTTAGCAGAAAACAAAAAAAAAAAAACAGAACAAATACAATAAAAGCTAGAGCAGATCATATAATTTTGAATGACATACATAATAGATTATAATTGGGTTGATTGAAGACCAGGCTAAACTAGTGTGCTTTGGCCAGAATGGGAGACTCCCTCAGCCACTAAGATGGAATGTTGAAGGAACTGTTGGGAGAATGGTGAAATACCAGAAGTTTCAAGCTAAATCCTAGGAACCTCTCCAAATATGAAAAATCAGAATATAAGGACGTAGCTGGACTATAAAGGCTAAGGATTTCTTTTAGGTAGGGGAGTCAGACTGTACAGGGCTAAATAAGCTAACACCAAAAGTTTTGAGGTGATACTAGACTGAACTGTTTCCCAATGCAGACCCCTCAGTGCAAACATGATATGTCTGGTGACTAGAAGTACCTGTAAGTAGTCAGACTGTATAGTGCTACACCAGATGGATGTAGTGAAGCATTATAGTAGGAAGCCCAAGGTAGAGGGAGTTCCAGAAACCAAGCCACAAAGAAGCCAGGATGTCATGTATGGGGTATGTATATTCTTAAGTACTATGCTAATGAATTACATACAGGAAGCTGCATGCCATGTGGTACACGTTATTCTAGACTGTTCACTCTGATAAAAGACCTCATGTAAATAAATCCCATATTCTCAATGTTTTATCCATCAGTCAAACAAAATCACAGGCATCACACATCAAAAGCACAAATACTGAAAGCCAATATGAAGAAATTCTAATTATGTGGACTTTTCTGCTATAAAAAAACTATTGCTTTGCTTTTTTAATAGAAGACAGATTTCTTATTACTTCATTCTGCTCCGGTACGGGTCCTGTCAGTGACATAGATGGACATAAATTCCTTCAATATATTTCTCATAACCCCAGTTCTGTCCTGCACTTTGGCCACGATGCAGCAAGTCATTTTCCTCCTAGACACCCACCATGTCAATGGATCACGGTGTTTTCGTGTGTTGCTATAGGTATGCATTCCTTACTTGGGTATCCTGCTTGCAAGGGAGCCCGCAGGATTTTTTGCAGGGGGGTGCAAAGCCAGAGCTCTGCGCACACAGCCCCAGAGCCCTGCCCACACAGCCCCACCCCCTCCACCCACGTAGCTATTCCAGTGTCCCATTACTTGGATATTTCTCCCAATTTGTCATAGACACTGTTCAAGTCTCTCAGTGTGCATACTGTCTTATGCTTTACTTCTACAATGATATTTAGATTTCTTTTACAACTTTTATTTCAAATTTTATAGCACAAACACTGACATACATTTACTAAACCTAAACAAAGTAATAGTCTTACAATGAAAACAGAACTTAGCATTAAAATCTCTGCAAAAGTAAAAGTCATCTGAATAATTCCACGTTAAGGAGATCTGAAACCAATGAAGAGGTTGTTGCTAGAAAACAACTTTATATTTCAGTGTTTCATTTACAAATTCAGTGCCTGTTGCCCTTGAAGAATAAATTGCCTATGTTACATTAAAAGAAATGGTAAGCTGGTATACTGCAACAGGGAATGGGTGGCAAGCTGAAAAACAGGTTCATAGTTATTAGGTCTCTCGTCCAAAGGATGACATACTAAGGACTGCAGTACCATACCTCTTAAAATACAAGTGTATATGCTGTAGGAATAGAACCTACAGCGCTTTGCATCAAGATGCAAGAATGCTACCTGGTGTGCTAACACTGCTTTAAAATTCTAGACCACAATAATGATACCATTTGCTAAACAAAACAGTTGCACATTTTAAGCAGACTCAGCATGAGCAGCAGTAAACTTTTCTTCCCTTGAAGACCACAATTCCTTGAAAATGCACTTGAATTTATTTCCAGCTGCTAGATCTAACTAGGGCATTTCTCTCTCTCTCTCTCTCTCTCTCACACACACACACACACACACACACACACACACACACACACACACACACACACACACACACACATTCACACTCCTACCTCCCTCTTTCTCTGTCTACGCGGTCAGTAACATTCTCACAGGGCTCTTACACCCCAAATCACCAAACAATGTCTTATCAGGACAAAATCTACATTAACATTTTCCTTAGACAACCTACACATGTACAGAAACTAAAGACATCCTGTATTTTTAAGCAAGGGCTTAAGCTCCATGAATGCTTCTGCCATCAAGAAAAACTTCCACATTAGCATTTTCTTGGATATCAAATGCTAGTCTATCCTCAAAAAATTAAGTAAAACTAAAATGTATTACATTTTTTCCCCAAGACTAAGCTTGTATCTCTAAGGAGTATGTCTTTCTTTTGAGGAGAAAGCTTTATCAAATCTCTCTCACACACACACACACACACACACACACACACACACACACACACACACACACACACACACACACACACACACACACACACACACACACACACACACCGTACCTGTCAATCTCTTAGCACAAGTAATCTGGACAAAGCCTGTTATAATGTTGGGGGCAAAGGCCCTAAACTAGGGACACATTTAGAAAGTTGCTAGAATAAAAGACTTTGCGTTAGAATGCATTTTCTGAAAGATACGAAGTCTGAAACTGAAATGCATGTAATTATTTATTAACTTTAATCCTTAGCTCATCAAAAAAATACAGAATTTTCATGAGGAATAGACCAAAAATGTAAAGTAAAAATCTGGACATTCTGTGAAAATCTGTACAGTTGAGAGGTATAAGTCACACATCTAAATCCCACCTCCTTAGAAAGTGGATAGAACAAATCTTTTGGGTTTCTAATACCGTGACAGGAATATACCCCATTCCTAAGTCAAAGTACAATGAAAGTTCATGGAATTAGCACTGTTTCAATCTTTGATGTCAGCCAAAAGTGCTCTTCTCAGCACCCCCAATGTACACAGAGTAATGACTCCTCCTGCAATTCGTATGGCGTTACATATATCTAAATATGACTGTAGATTATTTTTTAGAAGACCTGTTGCTCCTACTACTACTGGAACTATCTGGGTATCTTTCTTCCACAATGCCCAAATTTCTGCCTGCAAATTTTGTTCAAAACTACACATTTAAAGCATATTCTACCAAGAGGTACTATATTATACAAGGAATATAATTTAATACAGTCAGAGAGGTGAATCAAAGAACCGCATACATGTATGCATGGCACTAAAATATGTACGGAGCCTATGGTTTGAAAACAGCCTAGAGGTAAGCTTAGTCCTCCACTGGTTAGATGCAAAATGAATGTGGGTTTTCATGCCATTTCAATGAATGTGAGTTTCAAGGGCAGAAAAGTTTACTGCTCATGCTAAGTCTGTTTACATTGCGAGACAGTATTGTTTGTTTAGCAAATGGCCCAGTGTTTGTCAGAAACTCAAGTGTCTATCATTATTTAAGTTTTACATTCCTCATAAATCTGCCAATTTATAAAAATTTGTAGTTTTTAGCTCATGCTATAGAATCTTCAGAGTTTATTTTCAATCTGTTTGATGTAAAAGTTTATTGAACAAAATGTGGAATGGTACTGCACTGCGAATCAGGAATAACATAAAAGTGCTAAATAAATTCCTTAACACAAACATTAAAGTATTTTGATGTGTATAACCCATTTACATTACATCAAGGTATACCTTTCATATCAGTGTAAAAAAAAAATCCCAGTATAACCCTTATAGCCTTATCTTAGCACATATATAACATATTAGATACCCATTTCCAGAAACGTATGTACATGGATAAATGGAATATCTCAGTTTTTTTTTTTTTTTTGTGTGCAGTACATGAAATATCTTGTAATGCAGGGTTAGGGAACTTGCTTGCCACTATTCACAAAACTTGTTTCTTAAATAGAACCCCATGTATTCTAATACAAACGCACGTACACACACACACACACACACACACACACACACACACACACACACACACACACACACACACACACACACACACACACACACACACACACACGCACTCATGTATATATGCATTTCACTTATTTTAACTCATAATTAGAAACATTCTGTGTTTAAGTGACTGTTGTAGAGACTCCTCTGATAGTAGTTAAGTATTTTGAATGACCAGTTAATAAACAGTAGTATATCTACCTTTTTTGAATAATGCAAAACGCAGTACCATATGTAGTGTAGTGAAAAGAGAAAGAATGGAATCAGAACTTTCTGTACAAGTTTAAACTGGAGAAGGGGAGCTCCATTTAATCCATTAGTGGCTCTGTGCAACACAATGCCCTTGGCATATTATATGCCTGTTTACTAAATTGCAAGTAGGCCATCTTACCTGGCTAGAAACTACAATTCCTGAACTGCAGGTTTATTTGTATACTAATATGGCAATAAACCCTTCCAATACTAGATGGTAATTATGTTTTTGCCAGTCATGTGGTGCAGTAAATAATTCTGCAAGAAAACATCCTATTGCATATCACTCAAGAGCATATGTTGACCATTAAGGAAGATATGCTCAGAGTGAAACAGAAATGTATGTATGAAATTTTCCTTAGCATTTTTTTAGTAAAGAGTGTAAACTACTCAATTTGTCTCTCAAATGCACCACTTTAACAAGTTGGCGCCAACCTTGAAGCTTAGCTGACATTGATTCTTTTCTGTGTAAAAAAAAAAATACCAGGAGCTTCTTTCTTGTGATACAACATACCTTAAGTGCTGCACACAGGAGTCCGGATCCGATAAAAAGAGGCAAAAGCTCTTTCTGGTCACAAAAACGTACAAATCTCATCCACACTAGCAATCTGGATAACCCTTGTCTCTATGCCGCACTGCGTAACTGTCAAAGGTCGTAAAGGCAGGAGATGCAGTTTGAGGAGGAATTGAGGCTTGCTCGTCATAAGCATCATATGAGTGCAACCTCCAATAGCATATCAGCATCTCCTCAGGCTCCGAACCTCCGCGATGCAGGTTTAATGGAAAAAAAAAGTAAACCAATTCCAAAAAGAAGCATCAGTAGCCGGAAAGAGTTGAACAGATGTAGGAACTAATAAATACACGTGAAATCACTCGCAAAAAAAAATTTCAAAGTAAGGTGAAATCGAAAAATGTGCGGTTTTACCAGTACATTTTTTGATTTCAACATGCATCATTCATCATCAGATAAATTAAGAATATCCAGGGGGGGGTGCAAGTTCACCCCCTTGCACCTGCCTGCGGGCGCCCTTGCCTGCCTGAATGATCCTTTATTAATTTAAACTACCCAAGAAACTGTTGCCAAACCAGAATGTCTTGTATAACCTCATGAAGCATTTTATTCACAGGTGTTCTGCTCTTTTATGTTTGGTGGGTTAGCTACTAATCTCTGGAAAGTTGTTAACAGTGAAATGGCTCATTTCTGTTATTTGTTTGTATAGTTCGACTGATCATGACCCAATTCTAGTGAAAGTATAGGGAGAAAAGGGCCACCATAAATTGCATTGTGTACGACATTATACAGTTATGTAATAAGTAAACAGTGTGAGCACTACTATTATACACAAACATCAGGAGTAAATGTGATACATCCTGCAACAAGAACTAACATCAGTTCACAGGGCCACTTTAAAGCAGCCATAATAATGTATGGAGACAAAGAGATAAGCATGCAGATGAAATGAGGTATACTATCAAAGTATATGGAACATATTTATAGTATTTAGAAGTAGGCTTTAGGCTTGTTTTTGTGCACATTTTGCTCACTACAGCTATCAACAGGGCTAACGTGTGGTCAGAGAATCAATGGTTATCTTGTTTGCAGAAAATCTAAAGTATTAATGTAAATCATTCAGTTTGATGCCCAGAGGAGAATGTCCATGCCCTCAATTTTGCCTAACTTCAGATGCCCCCACCAACTTAATCATAGAGTTCTAGAGATGATTTTTTGTCTGCTGCACTCCCCCCCCCCCCTCCATTCACTACCAGGTACTCATCAAGGTATTGAGCAGCCTTCTTTCCTGGTTATCTTGCCATTCAGATACAGTGGGCAGCAGAACTAAATTTCTCAAATATGTATTATTATATATTTTTTTATCTATGCATTTGTTGACCAAGTTAGTGTCACTAGGCCTATGACCTCTCTTCAGGGGAGATGCAAGCTGTTTTTGTATTGACTACAGGAAATTTGGTCAAGGCACTGGAAAATCTTCCTGATAAGTGCTTGGAGATCTTTTTCATCCACCTGAGCTGTAACCAATGCAGATAGTTGAGACCTTGGTCTAATGGTGCAGGTGATGCAATGCTGAGTGAACCTTGCTTTGTCTGACTAGTAATCTCCTTCTAACTCAAACCTCAGATGTTTCTAACCTTTGGAAGTAGGAGGGAGAAGGCAGACTCTGTGAAGCTTGGTCATTCTGGAGAAGGTCCTACATCTAAAACTGGTTGTAATGCTATCCCATAATGTATACTGCCCTGTGGGATCCATTTTGTCTGTGCTTTCATTTAATAAGGTGTCAAATTCCTTGACTCTCCCTTCTATGATTTTTTTCTGATTAAAGCTTAAGCTCCTCCCCTTCCATTAATGTTCTAATGATCTCAGATTTTACCTAATAAATTGTCACTTCCTGCATCAGTAATGGAAGTCTCTCAGCAGCTGTCTCAGCTTTATCCTTCTAATTGGCATCCCAGCCAGGTCAAAATTTGAAATTTCTCCTACCCTTGTGGCTGTTCCTTTTGGACTTGTCTTTAACCTGTAGTAGTCAAATCAGGCATCATTTCCAGGAGGTTAGGCCCATCTGCAACACCAAGTGGGTATGTTATCTGTGAGCCTATACATCCACTTGATGGTGTGTCCCCACACTCTGAATGTAGGTGCACAGATATAGAGGCTGACCATAAGCAACACCTTGAGCTGAATGGCATGTTTGTCTGGCATATTTAGGACCCTATTTTGACCATAAAATTCTGTATTAATGGCACGACATGTTGGTCATATTTCTCAACCATAGAATGGGTTATGCTGCACGTCCCAGTAGGCCATCATGTTACTCTCCATCCTTCTACTAATCTGCTGGACAAAGTGAATGAGTGACTGACTGTAACAGGCTACTGAATTTAGTAGCAGGATGAAGTATGCAAGCATTGGTCTTGCCTGTTATGGCTACTTCTCTAGAATTATTCTCAAAAAATATCCAAAGCAAAGTGCCCAAGTGCCCTAAGGTAGAGTCTGAAATTACTCCAGTATCGTCGTTGAACCTTGATGTTAAAGGGTTGTGGTACCTTTCATACCTGTCTCATGCTTATCTCCTACATACTTCTTAACTGAAGAGAAAAAGACCTTATGGGAAAACCAAACACCGGTCTGACCACAGGCTCTTGTTAGTCCAGTGGCAGTGAAACTAGTATGAACTGCTGAGGGTCTTTGGTTCAAATCCCCAGTGAAAGCTAATATTTTCCTCTCATATTCTAATTCTAAACAGCACAAAACGAAACACCTTATATGCCAAAGGACTCCAAGTACCAAAACAGGATAGGACCTGCAGTATCATGACTGCTGCTAGACAACTAGTTATTATATCTGGCTTAATATGGTACTATCCACCTTTGGTGACTCAACAGTAAACTTGATTGAAGACTCCTGGTTGATTCCAGACCTTTGTTTAAAAAATGTCCTCCCTTGCCTTGATCTGTCAGTTCATGAACTTTTCCATTTCTCTGCTACACTCACCAATTATTCATTGTCTTTTCCTGTGTGCCTTATCTAGTGAGTTTGCAAATCCCTCAGTGTGCCCAGTGGTAAATTCACCTATTTTCTTTTCTGTGCAGTTCGACAAGTAAACCTCTTTGTTCTCCTTTGCCAGTGGTGCCTCGCTTCCTCTTTGGCTGTTTTCTGGGCCTCTTCTTTGATGGGTCCACCATCTACTGCTTCCTTTTTTGGGGTTGGCACTGGTCATTACTTCTCTTGTGGTACTTTGGTAAAATTTCTGCAGTGAACTTTGTACGTGCTTCATGATCCCTTCTATCTTCTTTGCACATCCAAAGCTGAAATTATACTTGATTTTCTGCATTGAAATCACAACAACTAGGCATTAGGACCACTAGTGTGACTTTAATACAAATCGGTTTATTTATTTATCGATCCATCCACCCCCTTACTCTCTTTTGGTTCCCTGCTCTTTGCATAGCAAAATGTTTTACATGGTTCTCTGTACTATTACAGATCTCAGTAGATACACATATTGTGGATGGTATGTCACATTTATGTTGGTCTGTACTCTATTTTGATGTTGGTGTTAGTGCAGAAATAAATGCCTACACCACCAAAGACAGAGACGTTTTTAAAACATTTTCTATAAAGATTTATTGATAAAAGCATAGGAACAGAACCTATGAAAATATTGTAAACTCATGAAAAACAGCCTTCACATACTGTCTTAGCAGGTTAGTAGCTCACCCTTAATGCCAGGAATGCCATAAGTTTCTGGTTTTCAACCCTGCATCAGCCCCTCGATTGACCTTCCTGCTTCATCAAGTGCATCATTAGGAAGGAGGGACAGAAGGAGAAAAGAAGCAATGACGCAGCACTGAGGTGTCATCCTACAGGTGAGACACCAAAACAAGGTCCCAAAGCCTGAGTTAACAGCAACTCAAAGTGGTGTCATATATCTCACAGCACTTCTCATGAAGAATGGGAGAGTTTCTTAATGTCCCCTAGTGGTATAAATACAGCATTCAATAATCACAGAAAATGGTCCATAAGCTTAGTGGGGTCACCTGGTCATCAAACTGAAATAAATAAATAAGTAAACAAACAAACAAATAGAATTTTGCCCATACAGAATAGTCTGTGCAATGCATGTAATAACATATCCTACACACTGACATTTTTTCGTAATCATGAATGTTGTTGTTGTTGTCTTTCGGCTTTTCCCGGTTAGGGGTCGCCACAGCGGAACTCCAGTCCGCTAATGATTGGCAGTAGATTTTCACGAACGCTGAGTTGCCAGCTTGACGTTCAACCTTCAACGAAGGCATGCCCATTTACGCATGTCTTTCAAACGCCCACCCAACCGCGGGGATGACATGCAGACTCCACACAGAAGGCACTCCCCGCACTTCAGCCGAGTATCATGAATGTATAGTTTTTATATACCAATAGCTATTTGATATTCTCTGATTCCTGTAGCATGCACACCACCCTCTCTCTCTCTCTCTCTCTTGATCATAATAGAGAGAGTTATACAAATATAAAAATGTGACACATAATAATGCATCATTGCATACCTCTCAACTGTCCAGATTTTGGCTGAATGTCCAGGTTTTTGCCTCATGTTTTTGGTCTGTTTCTCATAAAATTGTGGTTCTCTAGCAAACCATTGGAAACTAATTGAGGATCAGGACAGAATATAATGAGAGACATTTGAGTTTCAGGCTTCATACCCTTCAGAAAATACATTCTAATTCAAAACCTGTTATTCTATCAATGTTCTAAGTTTGTAAAGCAATATTTAAAAAGTGTCTCTATTTTTTGGGCCTTTGCCTCCCCGTTATTTATGTCTTTATCCATATTCCTTGCTCTAAGAGGTTGAGAGGTTTGAATACATGTAAAATCAGCGCACATTTAGTTGTTGGCTTACGTTATTATTACTACATAGCTTTGTAAATATTCATACTGATGTAGAACCTCTCCCACACTAATAAGCAGTGGTAGGACTCTACCTCTTCCTACTCATTTCCTGGTTCAGTTTTCTACTTAGAATCAGTCTCTGTCGCTAGTTATCTTTATTGTCTGTGCTTCATTGTTCATTGCTTACTAGTTTTATCAAAAAAGCCACTCTGTCAGCTTCATGAGTGACATGATTTCACATGCACCAAGACACAAACTTAGTACTGGCCTCCATGAAAAGCTGTGGTGGGCCATCTCAGGTGAAATATTGTGCATGCAGGTGACAGGAAGTGATTCTTAAATAAGGAATGCCACAGAGCTCTGTCATGTAGCTATTTAATGCAAATTGATTTTGTCAGTAGGCGAGGATGTTTATGAACATTCCAAATATTGTTTATTTGTTATACATGCGGCACATCAGCCCATAATGTGCGATCACCGCTTGGATAGAGATGAGTTTGGGCATATACTTTGGTATTCCAGCTTGGCCCAACGGTTCTCTGACAGGGTTGCACAATGTGCGCATGTCTGCGGAGGCGGAGTGGTCTTTCTACCAACTATATGTTGTTTATTTTTTATTTTTCAGTATCTCATCTTGATGCTGTAGTTGGGCCGTTTGGGCCACTCAGCATTAGTTTAGACAATGACTCTTGATAAATATGGAATTTGATGGCATTATGTTGGCGGAAAGTTGCTTTTGAGAATCCGCCAACAGTTGCATGTTTGAATGTCTTTCGTGTTTGTAAACAGCATAGGTGAGTAGGCTGCCCTTCACATTCGGACTGTTGTCCGTTATATTGCACTGTATCTATATCCTGGATCAGTTCTGACTGCAGGATAGTTTTTTATAGAGTATGTCCGCATTTTTGTGGCGTCGCTTTAGGGATTGTCTGTTTCTAGATAGCGACCCTAGAATAAGTTGTGAAGTATGTTTTAGATGTATGTGCAAACTGGAATATGGTTTGTTTACATTCATTTCATGCTGTTTCTTGTTTTGATCATGATCTCGTATTATTATACAGTACTGTGAGACAATTGTTTTAGCTAGCTCGAGCCGTTACACAGCGACAGGCTTCGCTGTCTTATCTAAATATTGTTTAGTAAAGGCATTCATGCTTTAGTTTTTTATACTGTTTTTAGGTTATTTCAGTACTGTTTCTTTAAACAGATTATGGAGGGAAAGATTATGTGTTAGTAATTAATCAATTATTGTTTAATTCAATGGTTTGAGCGCCAAAAGTTTTTGTATATAAGCTTGCCATTTTTAATGTTTTATTACACCTGAAGAAGCGTAGTATAGCTACGTGAAAGCGCTTGTGTTTTTGTTCTCAATAAAGAAGGTTTTATCTCCAGTAAGAATCTTCGTGTGGTGACTCCAGTGGATTTCGTGTTACTAAGTCCCTCCAGCTTTTTCCAAGGGGAGTCTTTGTTTTCTTGCTACAGTTCTTGGACTTTTTTCTTTTTGTTGCTGTGCTGCCTGCAGGTTAGACACATGGAGCATAATAATGTTGAATTGGACTTTCATCC
Source organism: Protopterus annectens (assembly GCF_019279795.1). NCBI lineage: Eukaryota > Metazoa > Chordata > Ceratodontiformes > Protopteridae > Protopterus > Protopterus annectens. The sequence continues at coordinate 1,365,806,190 of NC_056741.1, forward strand.
AGAGACGAGGACAATTGTTTTACTGGCTTGGGATTCCCTCAAGCACTGCAATGAGAATCCTTTATTGACTCTGGAACTGACAAATCAAACTCATGTGTTACCAACTACTCCTAATGGTGAGAACGTTATTAAGTTTAATAGACTTTATAAAGTGCTCCAAGATGACTTATATCAGTTACAGAGATTAGCATGGCAGAGACTGCATTTAGAGGCATGCATACATTTTAAAATAGTGCCTAGAGGCATGCGTGTTTTTTGTATGCCCTCTTATGGGGATAGTCATCCCCTGTTATTGAGAAAATGGCAGGATCTCAACATACAATTAGGCTTCAGTTATATTAATCTGTTGTTAGAGAACTTTTCTCCATTGGAAGTTGAATTAAGAAATAAGATAGATCTACAGCATACAGTCATCATTGAACGTTTTAAGACTGAGTATTTCACCAAGAGACTAGACTCTCTTTGGGCTCAGGTACACTCTTTCAGTGAAAGACTAAAGAATGTCAAGCATAAAAAACTCATCAGGGATGCTAATGATTTTGCCAATGGTCAAGTCTTTTTATGGCCCAGAACTGAAAATGTACGAACACAGAGTATACACAATGATGGGTCTCAAAGTAATGCTTCAAGTTTTCCATCGACGCCAACAATCATCTCTAGCACTGAAGCCATTTTGGCTCACTCTGTTCCACCTACAGTTAACAACATGGTCCATACAGCATTAGTGCCCAATAATCCTGCCTCTATTCTTGCCAATGATGTTAGTTTGGATAGTGGCACACCTCCTCCTAATCAACAGGCAGCTAAAGCGTTTTTACTAGCAGGTGCTAAACCAAAGGATACATCTTCTGCCAGTAACTGTTTTTTACCTTTCCCGGTCAAGCAACAGCCAGGATGGAGAGGCCGGTCGAACAGCAGAGGACCAAGGAAAAGAAAGGGTTCCATAGAAAAGTATGCAAATACCAGGAAACAAAGGAACTGAACTCTTTAGTATGTAACATATCAGATTATGTCTTGTCTGAATCAGATCTTTCTTTACTGGAGAAAGGTCTTAATTTTATTCCCTCACAAGTTAGTTTTTTGAGTGACGTTTTAATAGATTTGAGGTTATTTTGTCACAATGTCTCACTGAAGATTTTGTTCAAAAATAACAGTGTTTTGGGTACTAGCTCTCTAAAAATTTTCTTCAGAGTTAAAAGTAGTTTTACCCCTATGATGCCACACAATGTGGAGAGTTTCTTAAAAATGTGTGAGAATGATTTTTATGAATGGTTTGGGTCCAATAAGAAAAGGTGTTGTTTTTTCAATGTCAGTAAAGCTGAACAGTGCTCTATTCAATCCCTGAAGAATAATGAACATATTGTTGTCAAGCCAGCCGACAAGGGTGGGGCAGTGGTTATCATGAATTCTTCAGAATATTCTGACACTATGAATAGTATGTTATCAGATGATAAAGTCTATGAAACAATTACTAGAGAAAAGGTTAAAAAAATTGTCAAAATGTTGCATGATAATCTTTATGACCTCCTGATGTGTGGTCAGATAAGCTGTGAGTTATATGAGTACTTCTTAATAGAATTTCCTACCATTCCTATGATTAAAGGTTTACCTAAAATACACAAAGGCATTAAACCAGTACCAATGAGACCTATAGTCTCTGGTGAACGATGGATAACTTCCACCATTTCATCCTTTGTAGAAGGGCTATTACGACCCCTGGTGGATGATATTCCTGTTATTTTGAAAGACTCATATCAACTTATTGAGTTTCTTAAAGGTTTTGAGTTAGACAAGAGGGGAACAATTCTGTTATTAGTAACCATGGATGTCAAGAATCTTTTCACTAGTATTCCCAATGATTTGGGACTTCAGGCCATCAGAGAGATTCTTGTTACCAATTCAGGCTATAGTGGCAACAGACAAATCCTGATCAATTGCCTTCTTGAAATGATACTTGACAACAATGTCTTCTTGTTTCAGGACCAGCTATATTTGCAAAAATGGGGGGTTGCCATGGGCACCCCCTGTGCGAATAGTTACGCTAACCTTGTAGTCCACCATTGGGAGTTGAACCATTTGTTTAAACATGTAGACTACAACAAAGTTAGAATGTACAAGAGGTTTGTTGATGACGTCCTTTTTGTATGGGAGGGGACAGAAGCAGAATGTCTGAATTTTATTACAGAATTAGAAACGACTACCACATTTTTAAGGTTTACAGCTGAAATATCCTCAGATCAGGCACACTTCTTGGATCTAAAGTTGGAATTTAATGCCAACAGGATTGTTACCTCCTTATATAGAAAACCTACCTGGAGGAACACACTCTTACGTTTTGAAAGCATGCACCCCAGGTTTACCTTCAAAGGGATAGTTTTAAGTCAAATGTATAGAATTTGTAGAATATGTAGTGATAGGAACATTCTATTTTTAGAACTTAGTAACTTGGAAGGCTTATTTAAACAAAGGGGTTATCCCCCTAAGTTAGTAAATGAATGTAAGCAGGAAGTTATTTTGAAAGTATTGGGCAGGACAGATGAGTTTGTTTCTGTTGGGAGCATTCCTTTATCTCATACAATGAGAAATGATAGGTTCACTGATAGACTGAGTTACGTCACTAAATATACCAGTGATGTTGTCCATCATAATAAAATCATCAGTAGAAATTGGAATGTTCTGATTACTGATCCGTTTACTAGGAAAATTGTGGGTGACCATCCAAGGTTTAGTTATAAGACATGCCATAATTTGAAACAAACTTTATGTCTAGAACAGACTTTTTCATCAGGTAACCATTTCAGTGATCCACAGGGGACTTTCCCTTGTGGACATTGTCATATGTGTCCATACATATCCAAAAATGTCTGTTTTTCACATCCTGATGGATCTTTTACTTTTACACCTAGATTTCATAGTGATTGTAACAGCATCAATTTAATCTATTTAGCAACATGTGACTCTTGTGAAGCCTTTTATGTAGGCCTCACGAAGAGGAGACTTCGTGATAGGGTCTACAACCACTGTTACGACATCAAGAAAGGCAATGAAAGTAATGCCTTGGCTAAGCACATAGTAGAATATAATACACATAGGTTCAGCTTTATGGTCTTGGAATTATTGGCCATTAACAATAGGGAAGGAGATAATATGAACCAGTTGGCTGTTAGGGAACTCAAATGGATACTTATATTGAAAGCGCATGTACACCCAGGTATTAATCAGTACGTATCTGTTAAACCTGTTCTTAACAACAGGAAGCTGTAATGCCGATATGTATTTTATGATATCTGGCCGGAGCTTCTTTTTATGCCTTTTACCTCCCTTTATGTCCACTTATGAGGGTTGACAACAGATGGCTTAGTGTTTAATTTTTTCCATTATTTGTTAGGTACACCTATTAGGGGTTTTTGTTGGACTTAGCATGTTTTTATGTATTTTAGTGATTAGGTTTTTCCAAGGTTAGTGTGTCTTTTCTGACCGTATACCTTGGATTTTTTATTTTTTATTTTTAAAGTTACTAGTAACTTAGTTATGATCTTAGATTTTGACACAATGTGATTTGTGACCTCATTGTGTTTGTTGGGTATTTTTTAGGCCACATTAGTATTTCAGTCGCTGTTGCTTTTTCTCCACTTCCCATGTTAGTGCCGCAGTTAGATATTGTTCTCTGCCTGACTTTTTGTATGTCCCTTTCCATTTGCTTTGGATACACAGTTCATGTGTCCCTAGAGGACCATGAATTTGTACAACAGTCACATTCTCTTTATTTAGCATGCCATATGTCTGGCTCTTATAGATGTGGTAACTGTCTGATTTAGATCGACAACTCCTTTTTGTCTCAAGATCCTTGTTTCTGCATGTATTCAATCTAGTTTTTGTTTACGTTTTGTGGAAATTTCATGATTTGATGTTTCAGATATAATATATGTATGGTAGATGTTTTTGCCAAATGTATACTTGTTTTACATCTATACTATATATATCATTGTAGTTTATTAGTTTATTTTTTATTTATTATTTCTTATCTTTTATTATTTGTTATATTCCAAATATTGTTTATTTGTTATACATGCGGCACATCAGCCCATAATGTGCGATCACCGCTTGGATAGAGATGAGTTCGGGCGTATACTTTGGTATTCCAGCTTGGCCCAACGGTTCTCTGACAGGGTTGCACAATGTGCGCATGTCTGCGGAGGCGGAGTGGTCTTTCTACCAACTATATGTTGTTTATTTTTTATTTTTCAGTATCTCATCTTGATGCTGTAGTTGGGCCGTTTGGGCCACTCAGCATTAGTTTAGACAATGACTCTTGATAAATATGGAATTTGATGGCATTATGTTGGCGGAAAGTTGCTTTTGAGAATCCGCCAACAGTTGCATGTTTGAATGTCTTTCGTGTTTGTAAACAGCATAGGTGAGTAGGCTGCCCTTCACATTCGGACTGTTGTCCGTTGTATTGCACTGTATCTATATCCTGGATCAGTTCTGACTGCAGGATAGTTTTTTATAGAGTATGTCCGCATTTTTGTGGCGTCGCTTTAGGGATTGTCTGTTTCTAGATAGCGACCCTAGAATAAGTTGTGAAGTATGTTTTAGATGTATGTGCAAACTGGAATATGGTTTGTTTACATTCATTTCATGCTGTTTCTTGTTTTGATCATGATCTCGTATTATTATACAGTACTGTGAGACAATTGTTTTAGGTAGCTCGAGCAGTTACACAGCGACAGGCTTCGCTGTCTTATTTAAATATTGTTTAGTAAAGGCATTCATGCTTTAGTTTTTTATACTGTTTTTAGGTTATTTCAGTACTGTTTCTTTAAACAGATTATGGAGGGAAAGATTATGTGTTAGTAATTAATCAATTATTGTTTAATTCAATGGTTTGAGCGCCAAAAGTTTTTGTATATAAGCTTGCCATTTTTAATGTTTTATTACACCTGAAGAAGCGTAGTATAGCTACGTGAAAGCGCTTGTGTTTTTGTTCTCAATAAAGAAGGTTTTATCTCCAGTAAGAATCTTCGTGTGGTGACTCCAGTGGATTTCGTGTTACTATGTTTATGAACATGTTAAGAAGCGTCTAAAGCGCAGTGATGTAACTTATTAAGCTTTCATAACCAGATTATTGTCTGAATAAAACAGCGATGATCATTCCCATGTTGTTGTACCTTTCGGCTTTTCCCGGTTAGGGGTCGCCACAGCCGAACTCCGGTCCGCTAATGATTGGCAGCAGATTTTTACGTACCGAGTTGCCAGCCCTGATGTACAACCTTCAATGAAGGTACGCCCATTCACTCATGTCTCCACACAGAAGACTCTTTAGCTGAGAATCGAACAAGACAACGTCTTACTGTGAGGCGACAACGCTACTGCAGCACCACCACCACAGTAATGATCACTTCCATATAAGTGTTCTAATTAAATAAATTTAGCAAGAAGTTTATGAGTGGATAAAAGTAGGGTTGACACCTTTTCAAATGTCCAAAGTGAGGCATTTTTATGGAAACTCGTGAGTTTGCAAACCAAACCCACAACCACTGCAAAGGACTGTATTTCACTGTTTTGCCAAAATAAAAGCTGACTTGTAGAATTTGAGTTATTTATTTTGTTTCATACAATATTCAAGTATTTCAGGTACAAAATATTTGTTTTATGCAGCTGCTTAAGGAAACTTAAGAAGCATTTGTGTCCTAAAATCACAGGGCATCTATTTGTCATGTTTTTTTGCAGTATACAATTGCCCAAATAGGGACTGTCCTGCATAAAGAGGGCCATTTGGTAACCCTCAGTAAAAAGAGTCTTGAGATTTTGTTCCCTGTAGCTGAATGTATATAGACCATAATATTTTAAGATGTCTATGACAGGAATGTTTAAACCTACCAGGTTAAAATACTAACAGAGACATAATGTCAAATCAAAAAATTTTAGGACTACAGTGTGAAGCTTTCACCCCCCCCCTTTTTACTGGGGCCCTGATTCATTTTTCAGTCATCTGTCCAATTTGTAGTACTACTCCTAATATCATAAGTGGTTTTCTTAATCTTTTCCATCACTGGCTACAGTTACTATCTTGTGGCCAGTTTCTCATTTCTGTTTTCTGTCTTTTGTAATATTTCTGATGAAGATGCAAACGACAATGAATTTTCCAGATACACCAGTCAATGTTTTGGAAGATGGGCAACAGATCCTGTTTTCTCTATTCCTCCTGAAGACCACTCCTATAACTTTCCGTTCTGCCCTTTGTTTTGTTGCTGAAACTTTCTTTCTGCTCCTGCCCATTACAGTGGAAGCTCATCCTGTTACACCTTCCCTTCTTTCTTTCCCCCCTGACTGTATTGTGTAAGCCTGGCCATCTAGTACAAAGCCATCTTTTCCTGAAACTGCTCTTCTGGTTCATTTAAAAAACTAATTCCTTACAGCAAACCCATATATAACATATTGGAGTAGAATAAGGGTAACAGCACAGCTTGGGAACAGCTGTGCTACTGACTGCACCATTTCTGTGGCTTCAGATAAAAGCACATGCATTAGTTTGTAAGTAATCATAAAACAGTACCTGTTATTACCAGAACCAGAAAAGCAAATGTTTGATTTTCAAGCTGTGCTTGTACTATGTTGGCATTGCTGTAATGCCTCCTCTGATTGAATTTGCTCTCTCCTTATTTTACTCATGAACTGATACTTCCTTATATTCAACCAAAATTAAATGTTTGGTTACACTTCTGGTGAGTTCACTATAATTTAGTCATGAGTTTCTGTGAGAACTAGTCACATTGATCCTCAAAATGACACTGGATGATTGTTTTTTTCAAATAATAGGAGATCATCTCATACAGGGAAAACAGAACTCATCCCTGGTGCCAGACAGGGAAAGAGGTACATCAAAATACCTGTTGGACAGGTGACCTATGTAACTATGCCAATCTCAGTCAAAAAGGTTGCTGCCTTGAATACTTAACACCCACAAGGTGAAGGGCATAAATTAGGTGCAGTGCCAGCCATGAGGTTGGCAGGATTCTGTCGGATTATGACAGATTAGACAGTGGTATTGTATATTGGCACCTGGGATGTGAAATGTTGCCTCGCTGCTGCTGAAGAAGCCATAATTTGCACAGGAGAGTCTTTGTGATACATTGTGGAGCTAGTCCATCCAGGAAGCTCTCAGAACAGAACCATTGCTCCTTGTCTAGATACAATCTGGGCACTTAGTGTGGAAGCTCCTTTGTCGCCTGGCATAGGAATTGTATTTGTCACTGTCAACTGGGAAGAGGCATTGGTGAAGACCAAGGACACTCTGCAAAAATGATATCTCTCCATTTACTTTGGAACTCCTAGGATTTCTGCAGGATGAGCTAGGACGTGTTGCAGACATAGAGAAGTCTGGTCTCCTCTGGTCAGCTTACTGCCACCCTGATCCTCATTATTTCATCTGGTTTAGAAAATAAATGTCAAGAGGTATTTCTGCAAAGTCCCAAAAGATCCAGCAACTGAATATAATAAAATCTGCCTGGAAAGCCATATTACCTTTTTTTTCTTCCATCTAAGCAGTGCTAATATAGTTATCTGTGAATCATGTCATCTGGCACTAGCAGTCACTGCTTCATCTTAAATACTGCAATAAGTGTGTTATACACAGCTGATTTCCACACACTAGTGTGAGTGTCACATGTTGACGCTGATAGTACCTTGCCTTATTTTTTTTAATCTAACCATTATAGCCTGGCTGATGAAATGACTAGTCCACAGAATGGCCCTACTATGACCTAGCCCTGCCTTCCTCTGAACGCCATATGGTGAGATTAGCTTCTGTTCCTGCTCTTCTCTTCCACATAACTGATTACACTCCTTAGATTGCTGCAGTCATTTCATCCTGAGCCACCAGTGGCCAAAAGAGAGACGTAAGATATATCTCAGGAGATGGTGTAAAATTACCTTTTTTGATTGCATTAGGTCAGATGCTATTGAAAGAATTGATATGACTGTATAAATACTGGAATGAGCTGGAAACAGCTGAAAGAAACTGGAATATGACTGGAATAAATGTCTTTATCTGTTAATTACCCAGAACTGTGCTGAACAGGTGCCAATCTCGACTTTATGGGACAAATCTTCTTGTGCTTTTCAGAATAAATTCTGCACACACTGTAGTTTGGTTAAGATTGCTTTCTTATGTACATTGGAGGTAGGTGTCAACAACATCCGAATAAACTGAAACAGTCAGTATAAATTCTATATTCATATTTCAATACTGTTTCCATTAACAGTGCATAAATGTTCTGTATTTATGTCTGAATATAATTTTTAATATCAGTGCTGATAAACTGAATAAAGCTCTGCATTGATGTTCTCATATTCCTTTCCTCCTGAATAGTATAATTATAATTCTTGAATGCTATATGACCTGATGTCTGCACCCACACTCGAGTGTCTATACTGCCTTCTGAGGACTACACTGCCATGGCTTTCTGTATACATTTATAATCACAATTTCTCTAATAGTAGCTATCTATTCCACAGTGTATCTTTTACTTTTTGAAAATAAACCCTCATTTTTCTTATTTTGACTACATCATTATGCTCCAGCCTTTAATACCCCTCTATTCCTTACATTCTGGAGAAGATCAGTAGTACAGACGCTGCACCCATCACACACAATTCAAAGCAGACATATTGTCCCACATATGTTGAGCACTTAAATGTAACCTTCCTAAACCACAAAGACCTCCTAGATGAAGTACACATAACAAATACCCTCAGCAGCTCCAAATGCGCTCTTTTTCAAAACAACACCCACATCAACACATAGAGCCACATGTCATGGAGCCTCTACCTCTAAGCCCATAAGGCAAGCCATTAAACAGTCCAACATTCTAGTCATTGGAGACTCCATCATGTGACACACTGATGTCCCTCTCACCAGGCTGAGTAAGGAGAAAGTCACGGTCAATTGCTTATCAGGACCTAGGATCCACCGCATTATGCATGCACTCAGGTCATTGGACCACAAGTACCAATATGAGTCAGTCATAGTCCATGTCGGAATAAATAACCTGAGATGTACCTCCCTAGACTATATGAAGAGAGACATCATGGAGCTCACAGAATATATATCTCAGGCTGTGTATGAGCGTAGCACTGAGCAGCATTTTACCTTCTCCAAGGATGATGCCACAATATGGACAAAAGATGATTGGCTTTAATAGTTGGCTTAGTTTCTGGTGTCATTCTAAGGGGGTGCAATATTTCTCAGCATAGAAGGAGATGGTCAACAGACCATGCTGATTTGCCAGGGATGGTCTGCATCTCTCCCCTCTAGGCTTTTGAATATTAGCTAAAGCACTGTCTTCCCCCGTTATGCCTTTTCAGGCAATGCAAACTGAAAGAACTTCTGAGAAGCTCACTTCACTCTAGAAAATGTTGATGTATGTGCAGTCACTGAGACATAGTTTAAAGACACGGAGAGCACACCAACAGTGCCAGGTTATAATACCTTCCACACATTTAGACCAGCTACTTCACAGGCAGGGAGTAAAGGTGGAGGTGTCTCTATTTACATCAAAAATAAATGTACTTCAATGCTAGTCAAACAGGACAAGGCAGTTGAGCTGCTCCATGATCATATCACCATAGGCAAAATCCAATACCACTTCCTTGCAAGGTATAGGTCCCCCGCTATGACCCAGGAAACCCATACTATGCATTTAAACTTATTAGAAACACTAACCATCCAACCCACTACCATATTCCTGGGTGACTTTAATTATCCACTATTAACTGAGAATCCTATATGACACCAAATGTACAGGCACAGATTCCTGGATATTGTAAACACAAACTCCCTGGACCAGATAATCAATACTCCAAGCAGGGGTGCAACCATACTGGATCTGGTCCTCACTAATATGGGAGAGTGCTGTACACCCCCTACTGTAATGTCTTCCCTGGTAAGGCCAGACCACAAAATAGTCTCCTTTGAAGTAAAAATAAAACCTGGACCCCCAGTTAAACTTGGAATATTCAGGAACTACTCTATGGCTAACCTCCTGCTATGAAGTGATAACCTGGCAACATTTCAAGCCCCCATAAACCCTGCAAACACTGCTGCCTATGCAGAACTGTTCACAGAAATCCTGTACAGCATGTTAATAGCTGCATAGAGGCAGCTGTACCCACCAGGAAGTACAGAACCAACTCAAAAAACAAGCCGCCCTGGTGGAATCACAGAATCAATCGGCTGTATAACAGGAGGAAGAAAATAATGGGAAAAATTAGGAGGCACAGCCCCCGGCAGGATAAAAGCACCTCATCAAACTAAAACAACTCAGAGGGCAAATAAAGTCTATCAAAGTCAAATTTGAGGTAAGATTGGCCTTCTTGGCCAAGGACAACCACAAAGCATTCTTTAGCTATGTCTGCAACCTCAAAGGCAGTACACAATTGTGTGCAGAGCTCATTGTAAATGGAGCCACCTATACTGAGCCAGAAAATATAGCTAACCTCCTGGCTGATAAACTCAGCTCCAACTTTACCCCTCTCTCCCCCTCAACCTTCCCTCAGGAAATACCATCAAATATAACTCACCCTACTTTCACTAGGGAACAGGTCCTTAATGCTCTCTCTAAGACCAAGAACACTGCATCAATGGGCCCAGACAATATCCCAGGATGCCTTCTAAATAGCATGAAACATGACCTATCAGGGCCTCTGGAATTACTATTTAACTATAGCCTCCAAACAGGCTTCATGCTTCATAAATGGAGAACAGCAACAGTCATCCCTCTGCACAAAGGTAGGCCATCTACAGACCCTGGAAACTACAGACCAATAAGTCGTATTAGTCTTATACGTAAAGCCATGGAAAAAAATATCATAGAAATGATCAATAGATATATAGTAAACCTCCAGACACTGAACCCAACCCAGTTTGGTTTTGTTAAGGGCAGATCACGTCTACTCAACCTGGTGGACTTCTTTGAGAAGGTCACCAAATCAATGGATGAGGGGAAAATGATTAACACTGCCTACCTTGACCTGGCCAAGGCATTTGACACAATACCCCACTCAGGCATTGTTGACAAACTCAAGAGGTTAGGTACAAACTTGTATGTCACCCAGTGGAATGCCAACTGGCTCACAGACAGGACCCATGAAGTTAGAATTGGGGAGTCCTCCTCCTCTACAAAGAGGCCAGTCACAAGTGGAGTCCCTCAGGGATCAGTCCTTGGAGTGCTCCTTTTTGGCATTTACTTCTCTGAAGTCAAGGCCAATGTCAGTGGTCTCTGGCTGACTAAATTTGATTGTAAATTAGAAGCTGTCACTGAATCCCACACTGACACAAATGTTCTCCAGGAGTGGCTGACACAGACAAACAACTGGTGTCAGAGCCATTGGCTAAAACTAAATGCCAAGGAATGCATAATAGTGTCCTCTGGGAAGACATTCACTTCTGGTAACTATCATATTAAAATACACCCCTTAGAGATGACCCAGTAGTCTGGGACTTAGGGACACACATAGCTACTAATCAAGCTTTTGACCATCATGTGTCTACAGTGGTGAGGAAATCATTCTATGTTGCACAACTTATAAACAAAGGTATGGCATCTTAGTCCAGGGAAGTTATTGTTTCACTGTATTTGGCATTCATCTGACCTATTATTGAGTACAATGCCCCCTTTGGTATGTACCTAACCAGACATATGCAACAACTGGAATGTCCACAGAGGTTCCTCACTAAAAGAATACAGGGCGTAAGTAAAATGTCGTATGCAGACTACCTCAAGGCCCTATCCCTGTATTCTGTCTCCTACAGGCTTTTGGGGGAGATCTATGCCTGGCATACAGGGCATTATCAGACGCCACTCTGATGGATCTCCTGTATATCAGCAAAACAAACACCACCAGAATTACCCACTCTAAAGACTTAAACCTTGCCTGTGATATAAATAGGACCTGCTGGAGAGATATGTATGTATCCCAGAGAATACCCCGTCTATGGAACAGGCTCCCCATCCATGTGAAGCAGAGTTACTCTCTAACCTAATTCAAGTGCAACTTGGACAATTGGATGGGAAACAGGAATTTCATCCCTGGTGTGGCACCTATGCCTCTAATGGACACAGGCAAACTGTAAATGTTCATCTCTCATGTCCCTGGTGGTAAATGTTTCATCTTGGAAACCCCTGCTTACACTTATCAAGGGTATCAGAACCTGTCAGAGATCTGGGATGCATGGCTAGGCTTAAAAAGGCCCTTGTGATCATTAGCCTAGTAAAGACCTATGAACCTGTGAACTTATAAGATACTAGGACAACCTACCAATCCTATTTTAGAAACATGCTTCCTTTAGCTCCACCTCCTGCAAACTGCCTCCAATTGCAACTATACTCCAATCAGTCTGCTTCAAAACATCCCCTTCCACACCTCACCCATATTACTCTAACCACAACCCCCTTTTTCTACACTTCTATCCCACAGTATTTCACTTATGCTCTACTCCCTATAACTGCTTCAATTCCAACAGCCCTAATTCTCCCTCTAGTTACATTTAAGCTCTCTCACTCTACACCAGTAATGCTGTTGTACTCACGCCTCTCATTTCGCTTCTTTCTTCTCCTTTCTACCCTAACAACTCCTCCAGCAACACTACTACAAAAGCATACCTCAACTATTATGTCATCATCACTACTCGATCCGGCCACCACAAGCTTCTCCCAAGTAACCCCAACACTGATCTCTATACCGATCTTTTTCTATTCCCACCCTAAAGTCCTCAGTACTAACCACTACAACCTAAATCTAATACAAATACCCAAATTACTTAAAAACTAAAACAACTAGACGTTCTTTCATGGCCTTAAACTTGTGCGGGGATATTCACCCCAACCCAGGCCCTGTTCCTACTACACAGACAAAAAAACTAAAACTCATCACTCTTAATATCAGGAGCATGTGCAATAAACTGACATTCATTCATGCCTGGTTAGCACACTTTAATCCAGGCATCCTTGCTATTACAGAGACTTGGCTAAAACCAGAAATAATAGACACTGAAATTCTTCGCCCTGGTTACAGCATTATCAGAGTAGATGGAGCACATACAAAAGGTGGTGGAATAGCCCCAATATTCCCTAACAACTTCACAATTTCCCCATACTCAAATACTGTGCCAAAATTCTAGATATAGCAAAAATAACATCCAACACTCCACCCTGGACTGAATTCTAGTCTCAAACCCTTCTAACGTTACATCCTCAGGCACACCTCAGACTTCTTAAATGACAACCTACCAGCATATACATACAGGACTATCACTCAACTCACAAAGCAACACAAGTTCAAAACTATATGCAACTTACAAAAATTCAGGTATTTAATGATTCTCTAAAAGCTATAGACTGGTTCATCCTAAAAGATTTCCCTTTAATGATGCAGTTGAACATTTCAACAGCACCTTCCTAAGCATTCTTAACTTTCTAGCCCCTCAGCGAACAAAAATAATAAAAAATAACCATGCCCCATTGCTCACCAAATCATGTAAAATTCTAATCAAAGGCAGGGACAAAGCATGGAATGCCTGACTAAAGAATAAAAATGAGAAATCGTCAGTTATACAGACAACTCCACAATCAAACCCTTAAACAAATATTGTATACAAAAAATCATACTATTCTTATATTCACGATAACCACAAAAACAACCGTAAGAAATTCTGGTCCTCTGTAATGTCAGTACTCAACCCAGCAAATAAAAACAATCCCAATCCATACCCCAATATACCACCTCTTCAAACAGCCGCCAAATTCAACACATACTTTGCAGAGTCCATAGCCAACCCAAAACTAAACCCAGCTCATCCACCCCAACTCACTACTTCTACTAATACCTCCAATACTAACCTCTACACATCCCATATTACACACACATACCACCAGAATACCTACAGCTTGCCACAGAGGCAATAGCATTCCCTGTTAGCTGAATCACATGTCCCTAACCTATTAAAAAGATCACACGTTATCCCTTTACATAAGGGAGGCCACTCCACTGACATCACAAACTTTCATCCTACTGCAATCTTGTCTCCCTCTCTAAGATTCTAGAAAAGTGTGTGCACCTACAACTTCTCCACTGTCTTACACACAACAACCTACTTTCCCACACTCAGCATGGCTTAGACCTGAACACAGTACCTCAACAGCCTTATTAGCTTTCACGGACTCTTGTCAACAAAGTCTGTGACACTGCCAAACTAGTATCTGCTGTATTTCTAGATTTGTCCAAAGTATTTGACATGGTATATCACCCCAGACTCCTTAAAGAACTTTCCAGCATTGGTCTATCCTTCTCCTCACTTCAGTGTTTTTTTAGCTACTTAGCTGGCAGGCAGTAAGCAATAAAATTGCAGGTCTCTATCTCTCCATATCATGTCACCCCCACAGGTGTACCTCAAAAATCCATCCTTGGCCTATTACTATTTAATGTCTTTATCAATAACTTACATACATCCTCCTGTGAAGGCACTCTAATCCAATATGCAGATGACTCTACTATCATCTGCTTATCAGATGCATTAACTCCTCTACAACACATAACACAACAAGCTTTCTCTTCCGTAGAAATGGCTCTCCATTGCTGAACTCCTACTGAACGCAAAAAAACCCAAAACAAACCTCCTTCTCTTCAGCCACAAACCCCATCACTCCAAAAAAACAAACTTCAAGATCTTGTCATCCAACAATACTGAAATTGAATTAGTTCAGCATGCGGTAGCGTTGTCTCCTCACAGTACGACGCTGTCCGGTTCGATTGTCAGCTAGAGCGCCTTCTGCGTGGAGACATGCGTAAATGGGCATATCTTCGTTGAAGGTTGTGCGTCAGGGTTGGCAACTTGGCACTTAAAAATCAACTGCCAATCATTAGCGGACCGGAGTTTCGCTGTGGCGACCCCTAACCGGGAAAAGCCGAAAGATACAACATACCAAACTACTAGGTGTCACAAGTTACAACAATCTGAAGTTTGACTACACATACAAAACATATCAAAAAAATCCACCAAATACTAGACATGCTATACAGGAATGAAAACTTCCTCAGAGCAGCTACCAAAATTAATCTGGCCAAAATCTACCTCTTGCCCTCACTGTTATATGGGGACCCAATTCTAACCAATTTACAGACCTCCCTAATTTTTTAATTAATTGCCAAATTTCCCATAAATGCACCCCCTCTAACTCATCACTGTAAAGCCCTACATTCCCTAAGATGACTTGAACTCCCCCACCTCTTCCAATACGTACAACTTACTACGGTATACAAACCCACTAACTTGTCCTGCTCTTAGCCCATTAATTAACTTTTACATCCCAAATAAACATCTCAGATCTAAAGACAAACATCTCCTCATAACTTATAATCCTAACAAAACCCCAGGCCTAAGCCTTCACTCCTGCTCTGTGATAAAACTATGGCACTACCTTCCTTTAACTATCAAAACTGCTACTAACCTGCACTCATTCAAAACCTCTATAAAAGAATACTTCAACAAAGCTTGGATTTGATCCTGTGTGAGCCCAAGTTGGGGTACTCTTAAACCTTTTTCTACCTCTACTCTCTCTATCCCCACTACTAACTTACTCTACACTCCCTTCTTCTACATATACTCCTCTGAGGTTGCACTCATACCTTTTCCACATCTATTCCTACTATCCTCTTTGTCACTCCCTACCCTTCTCTACTCGTATTATGCTATGCCTTCACCAATATAATCTGTTACCATATTACACGACCAACAGAATATTAATAATCATTATGATAATCAACTATTATGTAAATACTGCTGCATCTTCTTATCATCAGGCTTTCCATATAATTTATGCTTGAACATTATGACTTTATTAAGTCTGTTGAGTTTTTATTCTGACAAACTAATGTGTAGTTTTTCAAATTTTGTGCTTGAATATTATTACTTTATTATGTCTCTTTAAGTTTTCATTCTGAAAAACTGTGTTGTTTCATATTTGTGCTTGAATGTTATGACTTTATTGTGCTTGTTTAGTTTTTCATTCTGTTAACCATATGTATCTGGAGATTTTCTCCCCGGGCCTCTGAAAATGGGTACCCCATGACCTAGTCAGACTTTCCTGGTAAACAAATGCCAAACAAATAAATAAATAAATATCTGTCCAAATGACTGGAAATTCTCAATAAAATGTTATTGTTTGAAAAAAATATCTGTGTTCATGTTTCCACAGCCCGAATAGCACATTTTTTCAAGGTAACATTGTTCCCAAACTGCTCTATAATCCACCATTTATGCCTGAATGGATATATCCCAGTCCAGTGGCTACACTCCAAGCTGACAGCATTACAGGCCACACTTATTTTATACCTTTGTATTTAGACCAGAACAAATGCTGAAAACAGGTAGTGGAAATTGCTGAAAAATATGAAAGAGGGAAAATAAGCCTTTTCTAAATATAGCCTAGTACCAGAGTCTATTGCAAGATTCTTATATATTTTCTCTTGACAACAACCTTAGATTTTAAGCAAAGTGCATAACTCCACTATTTAAAAACTTCTGAATGGACTGTTCCTGCTTTTATTTTGTGCCTTTTGTGTACATTCATAATACATGAGGAAGTTATCTTTAAAATATATAAATATTACCACAATACTTTGTAATGTCAACATGTCATTACACCAAGATGCAACCACAATACTTTGTAATGTAACTTCCTCATGTATTATGAATGTGGTATGGTTTATAATATGTAATAGAGAGTAAGGGGTTAAACTAGTTAGCTAGTTGGGTTTATTGATTGAGTGCACTGATAGGTTATGAGTTAGAAAGCATTAATATATAATGGAAGGACAATGCATTGTTTTTTGTGAAGGTCTGAGGAAGTGGTGTTTGTGACCATGAAAGCGCTAACCGTTTTTACTGCTGTTTTATGAATTAAAAATTGCCATTGGACATTTACTACGTGTTTGGATTTTTGGCTGCCACTGGTTGACACACTGGATGGTGCTGTGTGTATTGTTTTGTTCTTGGTTTCTAGTGTTTCATTAATCCGAGCAATCACTTGGATATTGTGTAGTTCTATAATGTTCTATCTGAATTTCTCATGAGCCTCTGATCCAAACAATGTTCTACACTCATCTGTACTTGCAGAGAACTTTGAATGCAAAGGATGCAACTCTGACTCCACAGAATGACTGAGGAGTCCCAGTGATGAAGAAAGTTATCAAGTGAAAACCACAAATGTCTGTACATTGCTTTTATTTTTTATTATTTGCAGGCTTTTCCGACCTTCCAGACAAATGTCATGGGAAAGCGTACCCAAACAAGCCCCCTAGTTTCTGTGCCTGCCCAACCCAAGATCCATCTAGTGCTCTACTCAGGTATCTTGGATATAACCTTTTGCCAGTTGGACACCTGACTCCTTGGAGAGTCAGCCTTATGGTGACTCAGTCGTAGGCCAGGGAAATCAGAAATCCAGAGAGGAGTTGTCTACCTAATGAATCTGGGCATCTTGGGGCAATGCAACAATTGCCTCATGTACACAGACAACCCTCTCCTCCTACCACCCAACACTACAACCTGTGAGAGATGCACTTATATAGCCAAACTGGAAGCAAAGCTCTCTTCACCCAAGACTGGACTAGACAGTCAAGAGGAGAGGGTAAACACTTGCACCACACCACACTCATCACATAG
This sequence comes from Protopterus annectens, assembly GCF_019279795.1. Taxonomy (NCBI): domain Eukaryota; kingdom Metazoa; phylum Chordata; order Ceratodontiformes; family Protopteridae; genus Protopterus; species Protopterus annectens. The sequence goes on from NC_056741.1 coordinate 1,365,823,912, forward strand.
TCCCTCAAAACCTACACCACCAAAACGCACACACACAAACACAAAAAACACACCTACTTTCATGGAGGCTCTCAATAAAAATCTGCCCAAGCAACAGGGACCTCCAAAGAAGAAACGTAAGCAACCTTCAACCCCCCCGACACAACCCAAATGACACATAGCCCACAAACTCAGCGTGCCACTCAACCACAGCCCATAAGGCATAACAACGTACCCAACACTCTAGTCATAGGTGACTCTATAGTCAGGCACACTGATGTTCCACTCACCAGGCTAAACAAGGGGAAAGTTACTGTCAGCTGCCTGCTGGGTGCCAGGATCCACCACATAACACACTCACTCAGGTCACTCCACAACAAGTACAAATATAACTCTGTCATTGTCCATGTTGGTGTGAATAACCTGAGATGTACCTCCCTGGACTACATGAAAAGAGACATGGAGGAACTGTCCGATCTTGTAGCCCAGTCAGGTATGACCTTAGCCCTGAGTAGCATCTTGCCATCACCCAGAATGATACTACAGTACAAGGACAAAATGATTGACTTCAACAATTGGCTAAGCTACTGGTGTCATTCTAAGGGGGTCCAGTATCTGTCTGCCTGGGATGACATGATCGACAGACTACGATGCTTTGCCAGAGATGGCCTGCACCTGTCGCCCTTGGGATTCCGGATACTGGCTAAGGCTCTTGCCACCCCTATAGTGCCTTTTTTAGGCAAGGTTCAAATGACAAACTCACCCCGTAACAGGTACAAGCAAGCAAAATCTGAGGGTACTGCTACTCAATGCTAGAAGTCTAAACCTCAAAATGCACTCACTCATGGCACTCCATAAAATGGAGAACATCGGCATCTGTGCAGTAACAGAGACCTGGTTCAAGGCTCCAGAGAGTACCCCTGCATTACCAGGCTATAATTCATACCACCTAACCTGGACCGAAACACTAAAGGTGGTGGTGTGTCCATATTCATTAAGGATATCCACACCTCCAGGCTAGCTGCTCAGCATAATGCATCTGAGATTATCCAAGTGCAACTAACTCTGGGCAAGACCGTAATCCAAATTGTAGCTTGCTACAGATCTCCCACCATGCCCCAGGATTCCCACCCTCATTTCTTGATTCACTGGAAAATATTAGGGTACAACCTAACACCCTAATAATGGGCGATTTCAACTACCCCACCATTAACTGGAAAAACTACTCATGTACCAAGTCTTTTGCGCAACGTTTTCTGGAATTCATAAATTCCAACACCTTGGATCAACTTATCCATACCCCCACCAGGGGCATCAATATCCTAGACCTGGTCATTACCAACATGGGCAACTGGTGCTCCACACCAGAGATCAGTTCCTCGTTGGTCAGTTCCAAACACAAGCTAATCACCCTAGACATCCACATCCTGCCCCCAAACCCATTAGGGAAACCACAGTAAAAAATTTCTCCAAAGCCAACTTCATGCTTCTTAAGACAGAAGTGGCAGACTTCACGACACCCATGCAGACAGATAATAGAGGTATGACTGCTGAAGCCTATACAAATGCACTTTATAAGAACTTACACAAGTGCATGGATCATGAAATCCCTAACAGAACCAAGATGCTATCCTCCAAAAAAAGCAAGCCAATCTGGTGGTCCAAACTGTTGCAAAAAAAGTAAAATCCCATGATTGGAGGGACTCCCTGGTCAGCCTCAGTAAAAAGATGAGATCCGTCATACAATCCTCCAAAGCTAGTTACGAAAACAACATCGCCACCAATTCTAAAGACAACCACAAAGCATTCTATAGCTATGTCAAGAATCTCAATGGCAACACTCAGATGTGCTCTGAGTTACAACACAATGGCACTAAATATACAGAACCAACTGATATTGCCAACATCCTGGCAGATAGGTTCATTGCTAACTTTACCCCCCCCCCCTCACCCCCTAAAGGGCCCATCTCTATACTGGAAGAATACAAAGTTCCTATAATCACAGCTGCATGGGTAAAAACCACACTCTCCAAAGCCACAAACACAGCATCCATGGGACCTGACAACATACCAGGTTGCATTCTACATGAACTACAGAACGAACTTGCACCCCACCTAAGTACCATGCTCAATCATAGCCTCACCTCAGGCTTTGTGCCCACTGAATGGCGCACAGCGATGGTTATCCCACTCCACAAAGGGGGAGCCACCACGGACCCTGGGAACTACCGCACCATTAGTCTGACAAGCTTGGTCTGCAAGGCTATGGAACGTATCATCATGGAACTTATAAACAATGACATTGGTAATTTCCAAACTCTGGACCCCACCCAGTTCAGGTGTGTAAAAGGCAGATCATGTCTCCTAAATCTGATAGACTTCTTTGAAGTGGTCAGCAAAGGTGTAGATGAGGGTAAGGTGGTTCACACAGACTATCTAGATCTCGCCAAGGCTTTCGACACCATCCCCCACTCTTGAATTATAGATAAACTCACTAAACTACGTATAAATCCCTATGTCACAAGATGGGTTGCCAACTGACTCACTGACAGAACCCTCACTGTGAAAGTAGCAGATTCCAAATTCGACTGCAGACCAGTGACAAGTGGAGTACCACAGGGTTCAGTCCTGGGTCCCCTCCTGTTTGGTATCTACTTCTCAGAAGTACAGGCTAACACAGAAGGTCTTTGAGTAATGAAGTTAACAGATGACTGCAAACTAGGAGCCATAATTGAAACTCCTAATGATGTGGACATCCTACAAAAGGGCCTCACTGAGACAGATGCCTGATGTCAAAGCCATGGCCTCAAGCTCAGTGCCAAAAAGTGCATTGTCATCCCTTTTGGTAAAAACTCTGTACTCATAAACTACCGCATAGGCGGTAGTCTACTTAACATTGAAAGTGTGATAAGAGACCTTGGGACACAGGTGGACAGTAGTCTCTCCTTTGATAATCACATCGCCACAGTAGTCAGGAAATCCTACGTGGCACGCCTCATCAATTAAGGTTTCTCATCCAGGAGAAAAGAGGTCATTGTTTCCCTCTACTCGTCACTCATTGGACCCATTATAGAGTACAACATCCCTTTTGGTATGTACCTCACAAGCCATCTACATCAACTGGAAAGGCCACAGAAATACCTCACAAAGAGGATTACCAGCCTCAAACAGATGCCCGATGCAGAACGTCTCAAAAAACTCCAGCTTTACTCCGTCGCATATCGCCTACTTAGAAGTGATATCTGCCTAACATACAAAGCTATGTCAAACCCAGAGCTGTTGGACATGCTCCACTTGAAGAAATTCCAATCCCTCTGAGCTACACTCTCTAGGGACCTAAACCTTGTCACCACAATAAACAGAACATGCTGGAGGGATAGATTCCTGTCCCAGAGACTTCCCAAACTCTGGAACAAACTACCTATCTATATCAAACAAAGCTCCTCATTAGCACTCTTCAAGAAAAATCTTGATGATAGGATGGGAGATAGGAAATTCACCCTGGGGATCACTTCTGTGGCTCTGCTTGACAGGGGCACAGGAAAATAATTTTCTTGGGTGGCGAAAGCCAGGGTTCCTTTTTGGCTAGGCTTATATAGGCCCTAGGGCCAATAGCCTAGTACCTACCTATGAACCTATGGGTGTCATCAGGAGCCATCATTCTTGTGGAGAGTGGTCATTGATCCTGGCTAATGGAACAGCAAGGGCAATGCTGTCAGGGCATTGTCACCATATGTTACTTACCATGTGATGTTATGTGATCCTCCTGATGTTCAAAAGAGGCTACCCAGGTATTGGGTACCTTACTCCACCCCCATATAAGGAGTTAGATACCCGGCCATTGGCACTTCATTCTATCCTTTTGCCAACTGTACTAGCTGCCCAAGTCTGTTCCCAAAATTGGTCATCGGTGGCCTAGACAGATGCCCTCCTTTGTGTCATTGTATCGGAACAACTGTTCATTTTATAATAGAAAGGACTCTGTACATCAATCCACCCACCTTCCCTCCCAGGCACAAACTGAAACCACATCACAAGAAGACATGAGGTACCTATTTCCCCAGTTCCTTACAGATAGTGGAGGGAACTCAGCTTGTCATTGTCAGTCCCTGAAATAAATTACATTGTCTTGTTTAATGTTCTAATTCAGCAAAAGAAAAAAAGAAAAATCTTCTTTTCCATCAGTTATCATGTCTCACTTTGCACTTTTACAAGGATGTGGGAGTCCCAGCCCTCAGGTGCTAGTTATCCTTTTTATGCTGCTAGCATTCCAGCTATATCAGATCTCTCCCTGTTCATCCACTAAAGTGTCACATTTTCACACACACACACACACACACACACACACACACACACACACACACACACACACACACACACACACACACACACACACACACACACACAGCCATACATGCATGTACACATACAAACAGACCCCCACCCACACACACACACCTTTGCTATGACACTGGAAATGTGGAAAGTGCCTAGGCCACTGTCAAGAGTTCTAGTAGTGACACAGGCAAGTACACAATATATCATTACGTCTTTGGAATAAAAAAAAACAGCCCCCTGTGAGCTCCCCCATTTAACAGAGGAAATTGCCCACTGTCATTTGTCACAGAACATGCCACTAACTCTTGAGTTGCAGACCCACAATCCCTCATTTCCTTGTATCCATATTTCAGACTTAAAAATGTAGGGCATATATTTTCTCTATACCAGCTGCATGTTTTCTCTCTATGGGAGCCAGTCTGAAACATAGCGTATTTTGTTCTAAGTAATCACTTATTCAGATGTTTTAAAATAGGTTTCTTCAAAAATTAGATACCAAATCACAGATTAAAAAAAAAAAAAAAAACTACTGTGGTTTATTCGAGCAGACAGGTGATCCGCTGTGGCAACCTCTAACCGTGAAAAGCTAAAAGAAGAAGAAGATTCTTTGCAAACTGTTTTGGGAAATATTTCTCACCATCAGGCTTATGCAATTCATGAGACATGTTCATTCACATGAAATATTTACAGTGATGAACATTCTTAGGTATTCTTACTTTTTGTTCATTACTCAGAGCTCTCTACCACAGAACAAATCAGTCATGGGAAGTATATATACTACTGACCATGGATAAGTAGGGGCATTTGTTTCCGTTCACTAGTTTACCTTAGCTTATTCAAACAACTTACACTTATCTTGAGTTAGCCTAACTAACACACTTCTAAATCAAATACAAACATACTGTATACTGATGGTGAACACTAATCCTTCAGTGGCATACCCCCATCAAGTAATTTCAGAAGGGCTAATTGAATACTGCATTTAGGTCTGAAAACCATTATAATATATAAACACTGTACTTGTTAGAAGGTAAATTGTATTTGTTGTTGAACATGACTGCAACATATATGGATGTGGTTTCCAAATCAATGTTTATAAACTGAGTAGCTCTATTAGAAACTTCAAATATGAATGACAAATATGTAATTAGGACACTTAAGTGCATACATTAATGAAAATGCTTTAAGTAACCAATTTTAAGAATAAGTTATGTGTTAGAAAATGTATAGTCTTATGTGTCGTTTTCATAGTTGCTTCTCTTTTATGTATCTTCCCTGAGGCCACTTTCTCAGACAGGTAAAACAACATAGGGATGTCATTTTACATTATAACACAAATGTGTGCCTCATGGAGTGCGTTTTAAAATATGTTTACTGATTTAGTTGAAGAGGGTGTGATTGTAAAATTTGCTTATGCTGAACGTTTTTTTCAAGATTTTCAACCACATTTTCAAGATGATCTGTCCTGTAGCAATGCTACTCTCATATAGTTTTATCCTGAAAAATGATTTTACAGAATAGCTATGTAATTATATTTCTTTTTTTTTTTTGAATGAAGCTATGCACTTACAATGTGATAAGTCATAATGTGGGAATCTGTGAAGCATATTCTAAAATAACAGTTGAAAATAATGGATGAGTGAAAAAGTTACAAGATTGTATGTCATTCCAGGATCATTTGTTCGTAAATGCTAGTTTTTATTATTTGCCAGTTGGATTTTCAGTGCACCATTTATGACATCTGGTATATGAACTATGTTACTGACAGTGTAAAATTCTGACCTGAAATAAAGTTAAATAGCCAATATGTTAGGTTACCTTTACAATTTAAATTTTCCTGCTTTAATGTTTGTCACAGACTCATATGATGGTTATACTGAAAATATGAATGTGTGGAGGGAAGTATTAAAAATATCCAGAGTTATGTTAGTGTACAAAGTATGATAGTCTTGTAAGTTAAGAAGATTTTTTAGTATATTGATTTGAAAGATAGATACAACACAACAATTTTTTTCAGCCCACATTATAGGTGTGATTGACAGCTAGCATTTCTCAAATCCAAGACAAAAATATTTGCATTCAAGAGCTTTACGGCACTTTGCAAAATTACCTTTTTACTTAATATGAAAATATTAATTACCTTTATTTATCAAATTGTATGCATAAGATAATGATGATAAGATATCATGCTTAAGTTTGGGGAAGAAAGTACTGAAGACACTAGAGTTATGATGCTACATTAAACTGTCCGTGTGTGTGTGTGTGTGTGTGTGTGTGTGTGTGTGTGTGTGTGTGTGTGTGTGTGTGTGTATACACGTGTGTGCACATGTGCATGTGTGTGTAGGTGTGTGTGTCTGTGTATGGGTGTGTAAGTGTGGGGATGTGTTGTTGTGTATGCGTCTGTGTGTGTTTCTGTGCAAGTGCATGCATGTGCGTGTGTGCGTGCGTGCATATGTGTGTGTGTGTGTGTGTGTGTGTGTGTGTGTGTGTGTGTGTGTGTGTGTGTGTGCATGTGTGCTTGTGTGTGACTGTATGTGCACACGTGTTAGTGCATTTGTGTTTGTTTGTGTACAGGTAGATATTTTAATATTTTTCTCAAAAAAATCGCTCTTACAATTTTCTTGTTTCAAAGGGAAAGAAAGCACTGACCTGTGTTAAGAATAATGGTTTGATTAAAAGGACATCTTCTGCCATGTTTTATTATTTTTTTCCTTGTGAATAGTACTCACACAATTGGCAGTTTTTTTTCTATTCTTCAGAGTTGCTCGTGAATGTGATACCCAGCAGTTTTCAGATTCAGTCTAAAATGTAATTTTTCTACCCTAGAATAAGATTTAACTGTTACTTCATGAAATTAGCTTCTTTGGCACACATGCACTTTTTTATGCTTATATTTATGGGAGAATATCACAAAAATAAAATACTGTGCTGAATTCTGGGATGAAAATACTGGATACTGAAGATTGATTGTTGCAATTATTTAGTGGACCAGAGCAACTTATTTTTGTCAGATTATTTATTTATCCTTTGTTGACCAAGATTGTTGCAACAGTCTAGTGACCTCTTTTCAGGGGATACCCAAGGTGCTATTTATACTACTAGGGGAAATTTGTCCAGACCAGACTTTGCTTAAGACAGCCTTGTAACTTCATCAGTTTCTATTATCCCCTAATTGCTTAATTTCTTAAGCTACTTCATATATTATTTATAAGACATTTTTTGTCAAAATTAAATTTCTCCTTAATTTTTACAAAACCACCTTCTCTGGTAAACATGATAGCTTTCACTGTTTGTGTTTTTAACACTGTCATGAAAGTAACAAGTCCAAAATGGTCAGCTGATCAAAAGCTAAGCTGAATAAACAGTTTGGATATGGTGGTCTTGTGGTTCTGGTGCATTTGTTTTTTGGACTATTCAGTAATTGTGGTGTCACCAGGTTTGTTTACTAGGTTTTTTGTTTTTCATTACTTATGAAACCGAGAAGAGCAGCACTCAGTAAGGGTGTTATCATTGCACTATAGAATACACTGTACCCAGTCTCACTACAGTTTCCACTACCAGTACACTAACCATAAGATTCAGAGACATGTTGTCCAGTGTTTAGGTCAGTTGCACAGATGAATGCTGGGAAAAAGCCATGTCCTGATTTGGAGACAGCTGCACACTAGAGTTGCAGAAGATATGTGCTGCAGTACATTAGTTAGGCAGTTCTTGTGCAGATAAGCTACAACGAAAGAAAAGCAAGGGAGAAACACAACTCACAGATGACTGCACTGTATGCCTTGTTGCACTAAGAGAAGGGAGTCTACTGTTGTGCTGTGGACCCCATGCCACTCATCCAATGTGAGCACACCTCTAAATGTTTGAGGTACAAAACTGCAGCAGCTATACTAACATAGCAGAACCAACACTGTTTTAAGTGGAACTATGTATATACAATATATTTGTGCATTCCAACAATGGAACCAAATAAAAACTATAATAAACTATGTATTGCAGACAGTATGCACATATTTTACCACCATACCACCTACCAAGTGTTTATCACCAGCCTACTTACAGAAGATTTTTTTATTTTATCTTATTTATTTAGTTATTGTTAATCGGTTTGGTGAACTGGAGTATGGACCCTTTTCAGCCATATCCTGAGACATTTGCATATACATTACCACATACAGTTGTAAAATGCAGATTCCCAAGTAGAAGATATTCGAATAACGCAGTAAAAATAATGTGCATTTTCTGCTGTGGTATTTATCACCACTGTCCTCACTCCATCTCTTACATTGAAACAGGTTTGACACATTTTCATATTCTCGATTCCAAAGTGTGGCCAAGATTATGACATCCTGTGGGTTCACAACTATGACATTTTCATGGCTTCTATTAGAAGGTTGAAACCCAGCAGAGTAAGTGTGCACACTCTAAAAATTAAAATGCAGTTCCACAAAAAACATTGAAATCTGAAACTCACCATTACTCCTTTAAAGCATTTTTGCAGGGGGTGGGCTGAACCCCGTGATGTGGAGGGCCACATCTCCATACCCCTGTTACTATTTATCTGCATCTAATTATATCTCTCAAGCTATATATCTACATTGATAGCTGTATCTACATCTATATTTTATCTCTATATCATCTATATATATATTGTATGTGTATGTGTGTTTGTGTGTGTTTACACAATCTGTTTACAACTCTATCCATATATCTGTGTATATACATGCAATAAGGCATGAGTGGGTATACGTGGTACAGATATTATTGCATGTTCCAGAGTTGTTGCTTCACAGTTCCTAGGTGTGCAGTAATATCTGTATTGTACACACTGTCGAATGACTTATTGCACTAATTTTAGGCATCTGTATTTATTTTTCAGATTTAAAATTTTTTTTGGGGGGGTTGGGGAGCAATTTTTGCTAACTGATTGTTGTGCAGGAGTGCAACTTTTTACCTCTGTGGAAATTTGGCATGACATTTTCAGGACAGTCATTTAAGTTCCCCCTTCTCAAGTTATTGTGTGCTGTTTTGCATGCTGTGTTGTATTTGAAAACAGATGCTAACACCACACAGCACTTCAGTACCATCCCTTCATGTACCATTAAATTACTGACATTTGGATTATACTGACGTCATCTGCCCGCAGCATGACATGGAGTTCAGCTGTGTGAGGTAGTCACAATAATAGCAGTTTTATGAGTAACAGCATCATTATTGCAAGAAACAAGAATATGATGTGGAGCCAAGCTACAAATGTGTGTGTTGTGTCCACTTTGCATAAGTGAGTACTGTCAGATGAATGAGTCCAGATGAACAGTAGCACTACTTTAAGGAGTTTTCATTTTCTTTTATTGTAAATTGTATTTATGTTGATGGACCATCCAACCAGGGTGGATTTTAGTATCTTCTCAGGAGTTTCCAACAAATTACAAATGTGGAGGTATAGCTCCATGAACAAATGTAGTTAAAAAGTAAGCATGTTGCTGGAAACGTAGTGGAATGGAAGAACTATGGAATTACCTTTTGGGACAGAAGTTTGTATTCTTATTGCTATAATTCACAGTGTGGTCCTTATAGAATGTAAACTGAAAATATGAACAACAGATACTGGAAAGTGTCAAATTTATAAGTAAACATTTCTCAGATTGAACATATTCACTTGTTTTTCGGTAATTAATAGTTTTGGACCAAATGTCATACCTTCTTATTGTATGTACATGGTTCAGTACCATTTTGAAGTGAGAGTTTATAATCACAGATCAGAAATATGTGTGCAAAGAAATTGATGAAGACAGTACAATTGGTTATATGTGGAGCCTGGCATGGATGCAATCCAAAACATTTGTACTTAGTAGACTGAACATGTGACAAGGTTCTGACCATAAAACAGACATCTGTACTCATTAAAGTTGGATTTCCCTTGCTGTCTTTCTTCAAAGTATATATGAGTATATCTACTATATATATATATACACACACACACACACACACACACACACACACACACACACACACACACACACACACACACACACACACACACGCGTGCACGCACACACACACACACACACACACACACACACACACACACACACACACACACACACACACACACACACACACAAATATATGTATCTAGATAGACATATAGATAGTCATATATATGGCGGGTGTATGTGTGTGTGTGTGTGTGTGTGTGTGTACGTGTGTGTACGTGTGTGCACGTGTGCATGTGTGTTTCTGTGTGGGTATGTAGGTGTGTGTGTCTGTGTATGGGTGTGTAAGTCTGGGGATGTGTTGTGTGTGTGTGTGTGTGTGTGTGTGTGTGTGTGTGTGTGTGTGTGTGTGTGTGTGTGCGCATATGTGTTCATATGTGTGTGTGTGTGTGTGCATGTTATTTCAATCCAGTGAACTTTATGTTTAATTTAATGTTCTACTAAGTCATCCTGAGGTTGGGAAAGTCATTGCAAAGAGTCTAATAATAATCAGAGTGATTTTGTGTGTGTGTTTTTGGACGGCTATGTGTATACACATTCACACACACACACACACACACACACACACACACACACACACACACACACACACACACACACACACACACAAACAAGAAACATTTTTATTAAATTATCACTTACGACAAAGGCAATTATACATTCATATAAATGAGAGCAAACCATAGTGACATAATTTTATTTGCAAACATTATACATCACTTATAATCTATCCAGTAATTATTAGTCAAACATTACATAGCTCATTCAAATCCTGCCTTCTTTTAAACCTCATTCCTCCCTGTATATATTGTTCCCCCAATTCTCATTTTTTTGTACATAATTTGCTCCTGTCCTTTTCTAAAGATCCCGATTCCAGTTGTTTTATCTCTGTTACCATCTTCACTACTTGTAGTACAGTTGGTTTAGACTTTGATTTCCATTTTCTAGAAATTACTTTTTTTGGCAGCCACCATAATTAGACTCAGCAAGGCAATTCTGAGTTTGTATCATAGCTCAAAAAAATAATTTCCTTAGTTACACCAATTTGCTCACCCAGTATCTCTGACAAAGCAGGTTGCAGGGAATCTTTAAACTCATTACACTCCCCAGAAATTACATCTTTCTTCCCCATCACATCTCCAACATTTACCTGAGGAAAAACTCTTTGGAGTCTACTTGTGGTACAAAAATACCTGTGCAAACACTTCCAACCAAAGATCCTAAGTCTTTTAGACTTTGCTGCATACTGGGAGACATACATATATCTCCCAGTGTTTCTTTGTGAATTGCTTATCCAATCTCTCTTCCCAATCCTTTCTAACCTTCTCTGATTGATTCTTATAGTTATCATGCAGTAGGTTATACGCACTACTAATTATTACTTTTTTAATGGCAGCTTCTGTACTAGATTCTACTAAAAACTCTACCAGTGCTGGTCTTTTGTTAGGATCCTCCTATTTCTTTCTCTTTGCCTATAATCTGATATCAGTCCTTGATAGGGAAGACAGTCTCTAGCCTGCAGTCCAACTAAATTCTTGGCTTCTTTCTATGCTATTCCCTTTCACTCTCTAATTATTTGCTCCCAAAATACCTCGGTTCTTTTGCCAGTTTTCTCCAGTTTATTCCAGCCCCCTCTTGCCTATTGTCTGTATTCCTAATTGCTGTCATCCCTATCGACTGAGTATCCTTTCTCCACTCCTGTGTTGGCTTAGTTGTTAGAAAACTTTCTGCTACTTTATGAATATATTCTGTATGGTTATTGTTATTCTCCTTAAGGATATGCATCCCAAATCTCAGTTCTCATTATTTCTTGAGCTTCTCCCCTGTTTCATCATCATCCCTTTCCTGCTTGTGCTATGTATAGGAGTCTTAACTGTGTAGTAATCTTAGTCTGCTTTATCCTGTTGGAAGAATCAGCTTATCACACTCGACTCTTGCTGTCCTCCCAGATAAAATCCTTCGGCTCTTTTTTAATTGCTATCCACAGCTTCTTCTCTGGTTGCTAAAAATATGCCTGACCTGTATAAAATTAAAGGGATTAAAGCATTTTAACTGCTTGTACCATGCTATCCATATCCATATAACAGAGCTTGCAATTTCTCTGTGTTTGAATTATCTTTTGTTTAGTCTATTCCAATGTTTCCTTAGCTACCACACCAGAATCCTTCTTAATCCACCTCCTAAGTACTTAAATCATGTCCCTATGTGTGAGTACATAAGTTACAGCTATTGCCTTTGTTTTAGCTTCATTAACTTTGTATCCCGAAAAGATTTGAAACTGCCTCAAAATGTTATTTATTGTCTTTGTTGACCTGGAAAGTCCAACTGGGTGTAACCCATTTTCAGAGGAGGAGCTAGGAGAAAAGCTCCATTACATAAACTTATAATTAACAGTTTCATTTTAAAGGACATAAAGGATTATGACTGGGGTGCCGATGCAAATTGACTTATTATATGTGTTTGAGACATGAATACCAAGAAATTCATCTCAAGAGCGAAGCTTGAGAACACATAATATTAGGATAGGATCAGTGACCTGATCATAATTTTTCTACTGCATGGAACTTTATGTGTCCCATGTACTACTAGTTATAGTAAAAAAGCCACAAAGCACTTAGCGAGCTCTGTCAGAAAGGCAATTTAACTCAGTCATTTACATTTACACTCACCTTTTAGGTTTCAGACATCATGCAGGTGAACACACATTCTGTTATTCTAGTAACTTTATAAGAATAACAGACAGGGAGACTTTACCGAAGGACAGCAGGCAGAAACAAATTTTTTACTCCATTGCTGTGTTTTACTGATCAGTACTGGTAGCTTTTACTGCCTAGCCTGAGACCTGACCTTAACAACTTAAGCAGGAATGCTTAACATTTGTTAAGGTTGTCTATTGCCCCACTCTAGAGCTTAATTGCTTTATCTTTTTTAGAATATTGGAGCGTAATCACCACTCTCCATGCACTGCAATATTGTTTTCAGTACAATTATAGAGAGCAAATAACATTTACATTCATGAGTTTCAATAAAATACAGAGCTGATAAAGAGTTGATTGATAAATGACAATGTACATTCAGTACATTTGATCTGGAAATTAGTTACCGGTAACAGATTTTATACAAGTCACTAGGATCATTAAGATAAGACATTGTTTCATGAATGACACTATTGATGCAAGCAAGAGAAATAAACGCCTGAGTATTGAGCATGAGAGTGAGTGAAAAGGTTGTAGAAGTTTCACAGAGAACACAAGGTGAGGGAGATTGCCATAAAACTTGAGAGAAGCAGTGTAGGTAAGGTGAAGGAGACAGAAGTGAGATTAGAGTTGCTGATTTGAGGTTCAAATATATTAAATTATAGAAGGAGTCCAAGAATGGGGAGGGGACATTCAAGGCATGAAGTGAGTTTTATTTTAGTAATAATCATTATTCACAAATGCAGCATCTGTCATTTTCATCTAAAATATGTAATACCCTGGATCTATCCTTTTTATTGTATTGAGAAGAACATTTTTGCTTCAGCACGTTTTCAATATAAGCAAATAATAAATCTTGATCATGACTTTGAGACAATCTAGGTTATAGAAGATACCATTGCTCTGGAATACACTCTCCATCTGCATAAAACAAAGCTCAACCATATTCAAGAGACTTAGTTCTAAGGATGGGAAACAGAAACATTTCCCCAGGACTGCCCCCCTGTATAACTAATGGACAGATGGAGCTCCGAAATGCTTTATTCCAAGCACATGTCTGCTCAGGTTATCTATGGTGTGATTCTCATTGGGGTAATATAATTACTGACCATGAGATGGTAAGGCCAATCTATAACCAATCATCATCTTCTTTTGGCTGTTCCCGTTAGGGGTCTCCACAGCAGATCACCTGTTTCCATTTCTTCCTGTCCTCTGCATCTTGCTCTGTCACACCAACCACCTGCATGTCCTGTCTCACCACATCCATAAACCTTATCTTAGGCCTTCCTCTTTTCCTGTTACCTGGTAGCTTCATCTTTAGCATCTTTTTCCCAATATACTCAGCATCCCTCCTCAGCACATGTCCAAACCAACATAATTGTGCCTTTCTGGCTTTGTCTCCAAACCTTCCAACCTGGGCTGACCCTCTAATATACTTATTCCTAATCCTGTCCACCCTCATCATACCCAGTGCAAATCTTAACATCTTTAATTCTGCCACATCCAGCTCAAACTCCTGCCTTTTTGTCAGTGCCACTGTCTCCAACCCATATAACATAGCTGGTCTCACTACCCTCTTGTAGACCTTCCCTTTCACTCTTACAGGTACTCGTCTGTCACAAATCACTCCTGACACTCGTCTCCACCCACTCCATCCTGCCTGTACTCTCTTCTTCACCTCTCTTCCACACTCACCGTTACTCTGAACTATTGACCCCAAGTATTTAAACTCATCCACCTTCGCCACCTCTACTCCTTGCATCCTCACCATTCCTCTATCCTCCCTCTCATTCACACACATATACTCTGTCTTAGTCCTGCTGACCTTCATTCCTCTTCTCTCTAGAGCATATCTCCATCTCTCCAGAGTCTACTCCACCTGTTTCCTACTCTCACTACAGATCACAATGTCATCTGCAAACATCATAGTCCACGGGGACTCCTGTCTGATCTCGTCTGTCAACCTGTCCATCACCATTGCAAATAAGTAGGGGCTCAGAGCTGATCCTTGATGTAACCCCACCTCCACCTTAAATGCATCCATCACTCCCACCGCAGACCTCACTGCTGTCACACTACCCTCGTACATATCCTGTACCACTCTTACATACTTTTTTGACACTCCTGACTTCCTCATACAATACCACAACTCCTCTCTAGGCACCCTGTGATATGCTTTCTCTAAGTCTACAAAAACACAATGCAACTCCTTCCGACATTCTCTGTACTTTTCCATCAACACTCTCAGAGCAAAGATTGCATCTGTAGTGCTCTTTCCTGGCATGAAGCCATACTGCTGATCACTAATCATCATGTCCCTTCTTATCCTTGCTTCCACTACTCGTTCCCATAACTTCATGCTGTGACTGATCAATTTTATTCCTCTGTAGTTACTACAGCTCTGCACATCACCCTTATTCTTAAAAATCGGTACCAAAACACTTTTTCTCCATTCCTCAGGCATCCTCTCACTTTCCAAGATTTCATTAAACAATCTGGTAAAAAACTCAACTGCCATTTCACATAAACACCTCCATGCTTCCACAGGTATGTCATCTGGGCCAACAGCCTTTCCATTCTTCATTCACTTAATAGCGGTCCTTACTTCCTCCTTGCTAATCCATTGTACTTCATGATTCACTATCCCTACATCATCCAACCTTCTCTCCCTCTCATTCTCTTCATTCATCAACCCCTCAAAGTACTCTTTCCATCTCCTCAACACACTGTCCTCGCTTGTGAGTATGTTTCCCTCATTATCCTTTATCACCTTTACCTGCTGCACATCTTTCCTAGCTCGGTCCCTCTGTCTAGCCAATTGGTACAGGTCCTTTTCTCCCTCCTTACTGTCCAACCTTTCATACAACTCTTCATATGCCTTATCCTTAGCCTTCGCAACCTCTCTCTCTTTGCCATGCACCTCATCTCCTTATACTCCTGTCTACTTTCTTCATCTCTCTGACAATCCCACTTCTTCTTTGCCAGCCTCTTTCTCTGTATACTCTCTGTACTTCCTAATTCCACCACCATGTCTCCTTGTCGACCTTCCTCTGTCCAGATGTCACACCAAGCACCTTTCTAGCTGTCTCCCTTACTAGCTCTGCTGTAGTTACCCAGCTATTTGGTAACTCTTCACTGCCACCCAGTGCCTGCCTTAACTCATCCCTGAACTCCACCTCACAATTACTCTTTTTCAATTTCCACCATTTGATCCTTGGTGCTGCCCTCACACTCCTCCTCCTCTTCTTGATAACCAATGTCATCCTACAAACCACTATCCTATGCTGCCTAACTACACTTTCTCTGGTCACCACTTTACAGTCTCCAATCTCCTTCAAACTGGCCCTCCTACATAAGATATAATCCACCTGTGTGCATCTTCCTCCACTCTTGTATGTCACCCTATGCTTCTCCCTCTTGTTAAAATAACTATTCACCACAGCCATGTCCATCTTTTTCGCAAATTCCACTACCATCTGACCTTCTGCATTCCTTTGTTTAACACCATACCTACCCATCACTTCCTCATCCCCTCTGTTCCCTTCACCAACATGCCCATTGAAATCTGCTCCAATCACCAGTCTCTCACCCTTGGGTATAGTCATCACCACTTCATCCAATTCACTCCAAAATTTTTCTTTCTCATCCATTGCACACCCAACTTGTGGAGCATAAGCACTAACAACATTCATCATTACACCATCAATTCATCACTCTATCCGACAGTCTTTTCACCTCCAAAACACTCTCAGCATACTGTTCCTTCAGAATAACTCCTACGCCTTCTCCTCCCATCCACACCATGATAAAACAATTTGAACCCACCTCCGATACACCTAGCCTTACTCCCCTTCCATCTGGTCTCTTGCACACACAATATACCAACCTTCCATCTGTCCATCATATCAGCTAGCTCTATCCCTATACCAGTCATACTGCCAACATTCAAAGTTCCGACCCTCACTACCACAGTCCTAGCCTTTCTCCTCTCTTCCTGCCTTCGGCCATGTATTCTGCCTCTTCTCCTCCTTCAGCCAACAGTAGCCCAATTTCCACCAGCACCCTGTAGGCTAACAGTACTGGTGGCAGTCGTTGTTAACCCGGGCCTCGACCTATCTGGTATAAAAATGTTTCTTGGTGTCTGCATGAAATGTTTTGGCGAAGTTTTATGCCGGATGCCCTTCTGGGATAGGTCATTTTGAGCATAAAAAAGGGAAGCTGGCTAGGCTTTAAAATGACCTCAAGGGCAGCTAGCCTATTACTTACTTATGAACCTATGAACCTATAATTTTTCCTGTTTCAAGCTCTCGATCCCGTGTATTTATTTGTATAGTGCTAAATCATGGTCCCATACTCTAAAATCAGAACTTTACATGCAGCTGCATGTTGTCTGTTCACAAACTCTGGATAAAATGATGAACAATAAGAAAACACTCTCCCTGTGACCAAGCAAGTTATTTTAGTTCTGGAAGTGGGACAAGGAAGTGATTTGTTGCAGCCTCCATAGGTGGCGCTACAGTGTCCTGTTATTCACCAAGGCACCACAACAGTGGAGGTCATATGGCTCTATGACTGGGAAGAGTCAGTGATCATTGCAGACCACAAGCGTCCTGCGGTTGTTTCCAACCGTCAGTAAACTGCAGTAGTAGCAGCAAGGCCACAGTGGTTGTGAAAGTACTGCATATTAGTTTCCAAATGCAGCTCATAGCAACTGTTTTGAATATTCAGGGACCATTGTGAAATACTAAATACTACTAGGTGGATTCTAGAAAAAAAAATTATAATATGCACAGGCCTAGTACCGAGTAGATACCCATGCTGTCAAACGCATTGCTTAGGCAACTGGAACAGATACAAATTCATATTTTTATCACTAGTACAGTTGTTCTGCTAGTGTCAGAGTTAATCTTGCAAATTACATTAGTAACTGCTATAATCCAACTAACTTCTTTCTCACAGACACCTCACAGATTACAAAGTGTTTGGAGGAACTGGGGTAAAACTGTTTTCTTTCCTTTACCTGATTTGGATACTGAATGACTAAGAATAGTTTCTTTATATTTGTTTATGTAGATACTGCCTTTGTGTGTGTATATATATATATATATA
This sequence comes from Protopterus annectens, assembly GCF_019279795.1. NCBI lineage: Eukaryota > Metazoa > Chordata > Ceratodontiformes > Protopteridae > Protopterus > Protopterus annectens. The sequence continues at coordinate 1,365,842,030 of NC_056741.1, forward strand.
TATATATATATATATATATATATATATATATATATATATACATACACCTCACAGAGCTACGGCACAAAGGAGAACCCTCAATTATTTAGATGAAGTCCAGTCATCACACTTTATCCTGTTATATATATATTTTTAAATTAATCAAGTTTTATGAAAAGACAGTTTCCTTTTATTGTTTCCTTGTCTGTGTAACTGTCTTTTCTTTCTACTGAAAACTCAGTTTATTTTAAGCAACTTCCCCTTTACAAGGACAGAAAAATACACAAGGTATTAGTTACTGTGCAAAACATTTTCTTAGAAAAACAAGTGATAAGATGTCCTGATTAGGTACGTCATCTTTACCCTGCATGAAGTCACCATTTCTGTAACCAACATACTGATGTGGGTTGGAGATATTGCTACCAAGGCCTAAAAATCTGGTTTGTTGTACAAAGGTCAGGCTGTATATCTTAACCACATTTTGAAGATGTGGGAGGTCTAAATGCATCAGGAACAGCTGCTACTTTAGTATGAAATAACTGTGAGGCATTTGTCAGGAATAGCCATTTCTTATATTTTCAATGCACATTACTTTTGAGGGAAAAAGGACCCTTTCTGTGGTTTGAGGATGAAACATGCTAGTCTGTACAAATGTCCTACTGTGTTGGCAAGGTGACCTAGAGGAATATGATACCAGAAGTACCCCTTACACAGAACCAGTATGTATATAAGTGATGGGGAGTGTTGACTTGAGGCACATTTTGTGCTTAGGGATGCTAAGCAGAACACTGTATTATGCAGTACTTTTCTCATGCATGTACTTTATTATTAAATTGCAAAAATAATATTTTTGAAGATGGAAAAATAAACAAACAAACAAACTGCCAGTGCTTGAGTTTCTATTTAAATATGGTAAATATCTGTCTCAAACCTTTATTTCAAATGTAAAGCCATTTTGGGGAACTGTAATCTGTCTTTATATGGACAGTTGTTAGTGCTTAAATTCTTATTTGCTCATTGAATCATGAAGCTGACAATTGCTGTTGTATATTGTTTGCCAGATTAAGTTCTTTTAGGTGGCAGTTTTTCGGATCCAGATACGACCAACTTCCAAATAACAAATGATGAATGCTGGCAAGAAAATATAAACATTCAGTAACAGATATTCACACTGCCATAAAATGAAACATAAAAAATACCTTGCTATAGTTTGCTCCCCATAAAGCCACATTGATTAAGGTGCTGAATATCCCAGGATACCTCTTTTTTGTTTCTTGCCTGGGAGGGCTGTTTTCTTGAACTCTAACTACTGCTAGAGAAATGCCCTAAGACATAACTACTTACTGCAGACACTCTTTAAAAATGTCTTGAATCTGATCCATGATGTTAGTCACAAAATTGCCTTGAATGTGCAGTGAAACATTTCAGGGATTAATTAAGAACATAAGCAGTGCAAAGAAAGAACAATATTTTGTGCCTTGTGACAAGACAGACATTTATGAAAAAACTGGAACATTGGAATTTCTTGTGAAAATCTATTAATAACATTTGAACACATAAATCTGTTGTCAGAATCTTAACTGTAATCTTCTGCCATAAGATTAAAATGAAATTACGGAGACAAGAGGGTTGTCCTTTAATGAAAAGCCATTCAATGAATGGAGTGGATTACAGGATAGCTAAGGTAAGACCCACAAATCTACTCAAATACTATGATGAAGTCGTGAAATTCATATCACCCCAGGCATTGAATCAACAGAAAGATTCACAAAGGAGTTTTATATCCACATAAATAAATACATAGAATTGTCAGTGCCATTCAGATCTAAATGCAAACTTCTCTGGTGGTCCAAGGACATAAATAAAATCTACAATAAAAGGAAAAAAAACTCATTAGATTATGCAGCAGAACCAAAGACCTGCAAGTCGAGGATGATATTAGGAATTTGACTACAAATGAAAAAAAGGGTATCGGAGCTACTAAGGCAGCCTATAAACTCAGGTTGGTGGTTCAAGCCAAGGACAATTACAAATCCCTCTTTAGTTGTGTTACTAAACTAAGAGGCAACCCTCAACAATGTACAGAACTCATACTAAATGGCAATAAAAATTAATTGGAGCTGGTGAACATTATCAATATATCATCAAATAAATTTAGTGCAAATTTCACTCCTGAAATGACTATCCAAAGCCCTGTTATACATTTATCTCTCAAATCCCCATCACCATGAAAGAACGTGTATTGAAAGTGATATCCAAGATTAACAATACTTCCTCCATGGGACTAGATAAAATATAGGTCTGTATGTTGCAGTACTAAACAAGCCCTGGCAGAATGCATCTGTAAGTCATTTAATCTGAACTTTCCTGCAAGCTCATTTACAGAAATGTGGCATACAGCACTGCTGATACCACTTCATAAAGGTAGGCCTACTGCCAGCCTTGGAAACTATACACCTGCCATCCTGATGATTCGCATTTGTCAGGCCTAGGCCTACCACCAGCCTTGGAAACTACACACCTGTCATCCTGATGATTCGCATTTGTCAGGCCTAGGCCTACCGTCAGCCTTGGAAACTACACACCTGTCATCCTGATGATTCACATTTGTCAGGCTATGGAACACATTACACACAACCAGATTAACACAGACTTCAAAAATCTCATCAGGCTAGACACACAGCAATTTGGTTTAATAAAATGAAGATCCTGTTTAATGAATCTGAGAAACATTTTTGTAAAGGTAACACACGAGGCTGGAGGGTAGATTATGTACAGTTAAAACTAAGGACTGTTATTCTGATTTTATTGTTATTAGTACCTCTAATCCTGAATGGTATGTCTTGGGGCTAGTATTATTGGGGTTGCATATCTCTGCCTTTCCTAAGAAAAGTAATGTATGGCGTCACAAATTTGCAGATAATAACAATATAATTCCTAATTGTTTGGATCATAATAATTTGAAAAAGCTATTTAGATCATCCTTTTCTGTGGTCATCTATAAATGGCATGAAATTTAATACCAATAAATGTACTGTTGCATTTTGCCGCCAATAATAACCAATACCCTTATTATCTTAATAATTACATTTTGTCTTGTGTAGATTGTGTCACGGACTTATGGGTTTTAATAAACTTTGCTCTGAGGTTTGATGAACATGTTAAAGCTTTATCAGGAAAGTGTTATGATTTGATTTTCAATATTTTATGATGGTTTATTATCAAGGCGGATATGGTATTGATACCATTATTTAAGGCTTCTGTAAGATCCATTTTGGATGATTGTGGCTCATTTTGTATGTTTAATTCTTCACAGATTATGAAATTGCACATAGTCAATACACTTGTACTAAGCAGATCAGTGGGATGATGCATTTTACATATGACTTAACAACGTTCATTGTTCTCCAGAAACAGATGATTACTATGTGCTAATATGATACTGATTTACATATGTTTGAGAAATAAAGAACTGGCAACTATTATAAGGATATTTTTTTGCTGTATAATTTTAAAGCAAAAAATCAAAACTTTCTTGTCCATCTGCCATGTTTTAGGACTGCTACTTTAGGCTCTTTTTTTATATCAGGGCAGCAAAGCTTTGGAATATGTTAACATTTGATATCATAAGACTGGATAGTAAGGAGAATTTAAAAAAAGGCTATTAATTCTTGGATCGATCTGGTTTACATTATGGCAAACTATTGTAATGGTTGTCAGGAAATGTTTCTACCTAGTACAACTGATCACTAAAGCGACTATCATCCTGCTCTAAAGATGTTATTGTCCATTTGTATTCAACACTGACTGGACCAATTACAGAACACAACACCCCTTTTGGGATGTTCTTTTCCAGACATATCAAAGAGTTGGAAAGACCCCAGAGGTTGCTAACAACAAGGATCACACGCTTACTCTTCCTAAAATTACTATATTTGCTCCCATTGTTGTTGTTGTTGTCTGTATGTCTGATGTTTGCATCCAGACTCTTGATTTTTTGAGCTGGATCCTCAGCCCCACCTTGTAATAGCTTATAATTACCACACACTGAATTGTGTCTCTTTCCTGGTGACTCTCTTAATCAATTAGCCATCTGATACCACTTGGTCTATCTTGTTCCAGTTTCTTATAACAGGGAAATATTTTAACTCTCTCATTAAACCACTATATTGTACTATACCATAAGCAAATGCCATCAGGGAACTTAGCTTTGGCTTTTTCCAATAACAGGAAATCCTCACCTGTTTGGAGCTCTGCCCAATATCTGATCTGTATATCTCTTTGTTTTATTTGCCAGGCTAAAATCCCTTTGTATTATATTTGTTTGTGGACCTTGCTGGGAGGACTTCATATCTCTGTGGTTTGAGCTCTACTGTTAACAAAGATTGACTCATGACCCTCAAGTCCCCCATTACGTAATGTCCTAACCTTTGGACCCCCCCCCCCTCACCCAGAATAGCTCTAGGAGATCACATTTGTTCATTTCCTGGAAGTGATCCTAAAATATCTGTTTCCATTTGGCAGTATATGTCCTATTATGATATTTTGCATATATTGAGAGTTTTATGGCCTTTAAGTGTAATTGTATATCCATGGACCTCTCATGTCTTCCATGTACTTTTGGAAATATCATTGTCACCCACCTGACCCTTGGTTCCTGTCCTGCCCAGACAAAATCTTTCATCTAGTTTCTTGGTTTAGTAATAGTACCTCTTTCTGGAGGGGACCAGAAGGCCTGCCTAGGTTTAGGTAGGTATAGGATAAGTGGAGTTATATGCCAGCACAGCACCTGGATCCTTTGCTCCAAATGCTGTACTAACATTTTCAAGTTTTGTAACTTTTGTTTGATTTTATGTCGTACCTCTCTCAATGATCTCAGCACTGTTCTCTCATATGTGTTCTAATCAAGACTTCTAAGTATTTAATTCTTCATCATTCCATTTCTCAGGAGAACCCCCCCTTCCTCTAAGTTAAGTCCTAATGCCTTTGATTTGCCTTGATTGACTTTGTATCCAGAGAAGGAGCTAAAATCCTCCATCTTGAAAAATATTTCCTTTAAATCCCTAGCTGTGTCAGTTAGCGTAAAAATAATGTCATTTGCATTTAGGGCTATTTTTAACTCTTTTTCTTCCCAACTATAACCTTGGATGGCTGATCTCCTAATTGCTGCTGCTGTTAAGGGTTCCAGGCAGATATCAAATAATAGCAGGGTAAGAGGACATTCTTGTCTGGTCTCCCTTGTTATATGTAGCTTCCTGGAGAGTGACATCCAGATTTTTATTCATGGCTATACTCCTTTATATATTTATTGTAGTAGCTAAGTGAATGAATCTGGAACAGCCACCCTGCCTAGGACAGCAAACAGGTATGGCCACTGCAGCCTATCAATGGCTTTTTCCGCATCTACTGATAAGTGCCACTTTGTTTCTTTCATCATTTGCATCAAGTTGAATTTAAAGTATTCTGGTTATATTATCAAATGTTCTTCTACCGTCTATGAAGCTACATTGAAATGTGTCTAATAGCAGTGGCATCATTTTCCTAACCTGACCACCAGAACCCGCATCATGGTTTAATACTGTGATTGAGCTATATGCTAGCCTCTTGTTTTTCCATTTTTTGAGTATTGTTACTATTATACCTTTCATCCATGAGTTTGATATTCTCTTGGTTTGCATAACTTCATTCATTAATTTATACCACAATAGCGCTAAATGCCCCCCCTCCCAGTTTCCACACCTCAACTGGTAGTCCATCTGGTATGGATCATTTATGGATTTTATGGATTGATTGCTTTTCTGTTTCTTCCTTTACTTCATCTAAAGTTATTGTTTTAGTCAGGGTGGCTTCTTCATCATCATATAAACTTGACAAGCAAGCAAGCAAGCTTAATTTAGAAATTTCATTTTTTTGTTCCACTTCTATTCCTCTGTATTCTGAGGCCTATAGTTTTTGATAGTATTCCCAAAGAACTTCTCGCACCTTCTCTGTTGGTTTTACTGTATGTCTATGTGCCGAACTATTTATTTGGTATACTGTTCTATTTATTTTCTGTTGCTGTAAGTTGTTTGCCAATGCCCTCACAACTTTTTGAAGTATTTGCATCTTCTCTTACTGCTCAACTCTGAAACATTATACTCCTATCTTCTTTAGCCTGTGTTTCCTTCATGAGTTTGCTTAATTCTTATTTTTCTGACACTAGTAGTACCTCCTTTTCTGTCTGCAGTTGTATTGCAGATGGTTTCCCCCACCTCTTATTGCTTCTGTTAACTTTTTCTCCTTCACATTTCTCTGCACCTTTTGACTGTTTCCTTGAAGTTGTCCCATCCTTGTTTTACATTATCTTCTAGTCTGTTTGCCTCTTCACCAAGTTAGTTACACATTTTGTGTATTGTTTGTGTTCCATGTAGAAAACTGGGAACCATCGATGGGGAATCCAGCACTTCACAATATCAAATCTAATGTACAGGGAGCATAGGCTTGGTCTGAGAATAATACCTGGCTGGCCCCTACACTGAGTATTTGAGTCACAGAGAACAAGCATTGATGTGCTCAGCATGAATCTTTGAGCAGTACTGAGGATAGTGCAGTACGGAAACAATAATTTACTTAGTGTAATGCTCAGCCTTCAATTCAATATGTAGAGATCCATAATTTTATTGACAAAAAAACTAAAATGTCAAGCAAATGTGATAAAAGAGTGTCTGTAATTACTGCTTCACTGTAACTTCAAAAAAAATCTCACCTAGACTCTACCACCTTTCTATGAAGGAAAGAATAGTTTGCTTTTGATTTTTTGTACTTTGTATTACTTTATTGCCTTTTTCTATTTTGTATGCTGTGATTTGTTTTCTTTACACTGTGTTTACTTGTATTCTGTTTTTAATTTCTTATTAAAACTTGGAAAGAGACCACAGCTGTGTCTCTTGTGAGTCAGACAGTATTTTCCCAGCCTCCCACCCTGTTGCTGTTGTGTTCTTAAACATATTTGACTTTTTAGCTGCCTGCTCTATATGTTAATTTGACCACATATCTCTTTCCCTCTCCCCTTTCACTAGCTGGTGTAAGCACAAAATGATCATTTTGTGAAATTGTTCTCCTTCAACTATTTAAATTTATTGGCCATCCCACTGTATTCCATAGAACCAGAATACAAAAGTGCCCACCCCCTTTCAATCTATCTTGCTCTTTTAAAATAAGTGGCTCTGCACTTAGCTAAAACTTAAGTTACCCTCTTTCAAACTGCTTAGTGCACACTGCAGTGTTTAGGATTTTAACCCATTTTTTTCATCTTACTTTTAAACATCTGTTGCAAGACCACCAGTTATTGGACAGCCCACATTCTACCTCTCAGTAGTCATCTTAGGATTAGTGCTTCTCTCTTTTCCTGGTGAGAAAAGGAGCACAGGAACATTATTTCCTGGAGACTGCTGATCACCAGAAAGCCTCATAACTGAATATACTGTAAACTGTGGACTGTGGAGCCAAAGAAAGTCAGACATCAACTAGAGCTTTCGTTCAAATTTATTCAAACTGAACTTCATCAGAAATGAACTTGCCCATCCCAAAAATATATAAAAGATTCACATGGCACACGATGTGAAAATACTCACAAAAAAATTAAAGAAACATTGACTCTAATTAAAAAAATGCATATGCATAAACGTACGTATATATTTTAAACTGAAACATGTCTTTTATTTGTTTCAATTTAAAATATGTACGTATGTGTATGCATATGTTTAAATTTGAATGAAAGCACTAGTTGGTGTCTGGCTTTTCTTTGGCTCCACAGTCCACAGTTTACAGCATATCCAGTTATTTGGCTGTGTTGTGGCTTGAATTTAAAGGCTAATAACTGCTTTATAGGTGACAGCTTGGAATTTGTGCATATATTCTGTTCCTGGTGAGAGAGGGTACAGAGTGCATTGATTTCTTCATAGGTTCATAGGTTCATACTAGGCTATCTGCCCTAGGGCATTTATAAGCCTAGCCAGAGTATGTTTGGCTTTCGCCACCCATTTTAAATTAATTTTGCTATGCCCTTTTTCGAGGTTAGTATACTGTGCCTCTGTCTAACAGTGACACAGAAGTGATACCCGGGGTAAACCTATGATCTCCCATCCACTCATCAAGATTCCTCTTGAAGAGAGTCAATGAGGGACTCTGCCTAACCTGGACTGGGATTTTATTCCATAGTGAAGGGAGCCTCTGGGTTATGAATCTGTCCCTCCAGCATGTCCTATTTATTTCAGTGCTGAGGTTCAAGTCTCTCGAGCGTGTAGCTCGATGGGATTTGGATTTTTTGAGGTGCAGCATGTCCCTTAATTCCGGGTTGGACATGGCCTTATACGTCAGGCACAGGTCACCTCTGAGCAGTCGGTATGCCACTGAGTACAGCTGGAGTTTCTTTAACCGGGCAGCATATGGCATCTGTTTGAGCCCTTTGATCCTCTTGGTGAGGTACTTTTGGGGTCTTTCCAGTTGCTGCAGGTGTTTGGTAAGGTACATCCCAAAAGGGGCATTGTACTCAATTATGGGCCTGATGAGGGATGAGTAAAGAGGCACGATGACCTCCCCTAATCTAGATGTGAATCCCTTCATGATTAGGTGGGCTATATAAAATGTCTTTCTAACCACTTTGGCCACGTAGTTGTCAAATGAGAGATTGCTATCAACTTGGGTCCCCAGGTCCCTAATGACTTCTTCTGTACTTAATGGATTACCACCTATGTGGTAATTTGTGGGCACTTTGTTTTTGCCAAAGGGGATGACTATACACTTTTTGGCATTTAGCTTGAGGCCATGGCTCTGGCACCAGTTGTCTGTTTCTATGAGGCCCTTTTGGAGGATGCTTGTGTCGGCTGGAGAGTCGATTATGGCACCCAGTTTGCAGTCATCTGCGAACTTGGTCAGCCACAGTCCTTCCGTGTTGGCCTGTACCTCCGAGAAATATATACCAAACAAGAGAGGTCCCAGGACTGAGCCTTGTGGGACGCCACTTGTAACTGGTTTGGAGTCTGACATGGCTCCAGCAATTCTAACCATGTGGGTTCTGTCCTTGAGCCAGTTTGCAACCCATCTAGTGACATATGGGTTTATATTTAAGCTGGTGAGCTTATCTATAATGCCCGAGTGGGGTATTGTATCGAAGGCTTTTGCGAGGTCCAGATAGGCTGTGTGGACCACCTTCCCTTCGTCAATGGCCTTGGTGACTGTTTCAAAGAAGTCAACCAGGTTTAAGAGGCAGGATCTGCCCTTAACAAAGCCAAACTGGGTAGGATCCAGTGTCTGTAGGTCCCCAATATCTTTATTTATGAGGTCCATAATGATCCTTTCCATAGCTTTGCAGACCAAGCTAGTCAGGCTTATGGGGCGATAGTTTCCAGGGTCCGTTGAGGCACCACCTTTGTGGAGAGGGACCACTGTTGCTGTACGCCACTCTTTGGGTACATATCCTCTAGTAAGGCTGAGATTGAACAGTAGTTTTATGTTTGGGTTTAGCTCTTCTTGGAGTTCATGTAGGACGCAGCCTGGGACACCGTCTGGTCCCATTGATGCTGTGTTTTTTGCTTTGGAGAGGGCGGCTCCCACCTGAGCATCTGAGATGTCGGGGGGGGGCAGCACTCTGGTGGGATAGATATTTGCCCTTTGGTGGGAGGGGAGTTTGCGCTGAACCTGTCAGCTAGGATGTTGGCAATGTCTGTGGGATCAGTGTATTTTTGTCATTTTGGACTAATTCTGAGCATATCTGTGAATTCCCACCCAGGTTCCTAACATAACTAAAGAAAGCCTTGTGATTATCTTTAGTGTCCTGTGCAATTTTTCTCTCTAAGCTGGCCTTTGACGATTTTATGAGTGCCCTTAGTTTTTGCTAATACTGATAAGAGATGCCTTCCCTTTTGGGATTTTGCTCTATCATGTAGTAGCTTCCTCCTTCTATTGTATAGTTTGTTTATGGCTGGGGTCCACCAGACAGGTCGTCTGCCTTTGGAGGATTGGGTCTTGGTTTTATTTGGGATTGCATGATCCATGCATTCCTGAAGGTGTTCATAGAATGCATTTATAAAGGATTCTGCGGTCTGGGCCGTATTTTCCACAGGCCCGGGGGCTTTGAAGGATTCCACCTCGGTTTTGAGGAGTGTGAAATTTTCTTTAGAGAAGTTTTTCACTGTGGTTTTCTGGGCAGGGGGTGGGGTCGGGATGTGAATATCCAGTGAGATCAGTTTATGGTCTGATCTTACCAGTGAGGGATACACTTCTGGTCTGGAGCATAGAGTCCCCATGTTGGTGATGATCAGGTCCAGTATGTTTTCCCCTCTTGTGACAGTTTCTGGTTGGACAGTGAGTGACAGTGAGTGTCTTTGCTTAATGTTCCTGACTGTCTGGTTGCTATTCAAGGCACCTACCAGCCTACAGACCTCTGCATCATCTGGGACAAGACAGCAGATCACCAAACAGGTTGTAGCTTGCTTCTTATCTTGGGAATGGTGTTAACGTTTTGCTTCTGGTGAGAGAAGAAACAAAGGAGTACTGTATCCCAGCATAGTGAAGCTGTTGTGAGACCAGCACTAGTAGTAGCCAAGCAGTAGTCATTCATGTGACTCCCCTCTTTTCATCATTCTTGACAAGCTAATTCTTTGTTTTCAGAAAGTACTGCTTGATTTGTTTATAACACCACAATATCTGCCTAAATACTTCATCCTTAAATTTTCAGGGTCTGTGTATTAGTTTCCCCTCAAGTGTTTGGCAGTGCTCAGTACAGACTCAGACACCTTGAGTGCCATTTTTCCTGTAAAAGCATAATTGAAATTTCTCCATTACCTAGTTACACACAGGGCAACTAGTTTGCAGTGACAAGTAATGTTCCCATAATTGCAAACCGGGTACTTCTGGCATTGATTGATATTCTCACTCCAATTGTATAATCAATAAAAAAGGGTCTGTTGCCATGGATGTGAACTTTCCTACTGTCTCCATTACCAGCTTGGTGGATATGGGTATCCTGAGGCAGTGTAGAAACTGTCTCATGTTGACCGACAACCAGTTAATTCTAAAACAAACTGATGGTATGTGACAGATGTATTTACACAATGTCACTGGAGGCAAAGCTCTCACATAAAAGTACTTCTAATGTCAATAGGGTTGTCAGTAGTACACACACTCTGTACCTATCACACACAGTTCAAAGCAGACATCGACCCAGGTACTTAAATGTAACCTTCCTATACCACAAAGACCTCCTAGAAGAAGTACACATAACAAATACCCTCAGCAGCCCCAAATGCACTCTTTCAAAACAACACCCACATCAACACATACAGTTATAGCTCATGCAGCCTCTACTTCTAAGCCCAGAAGACAAGCCACTACACAACCCAACATTCTAGTCATTGGAAACTCCATTGTGAGACACACTGATGTCCCTCTTACCAGACTGAGTAAGAAAAAAGTTACAGTCAGTTGCTTATCAGGGGATAGGATCCACCACATTATGCATGCACTCAGGTCATTGAACCACAAGTACCAATATGACTCAGTCATAGTCCATGTGGGAGTAAATAACCTGAAACATACCTCCCTAGACTAAATGAAGTGATACATCATGGAGTTCTCAGAATAAGTGTCTCAGGCTGGTATGAGCCTAGCACTGAGCAGCATTTTACCTTCTCCAAGGATGATGCCACAATATGAACAAAAGATGATTGACTTTAATAATTGGCTAAGTTTCTGGTGCCATTCTATGGGGGTGCAATATTTGTCAGCATGGAAGAAGCTAGTCAACAGACCACACTGCTTTGCCAGGGATGGTCTGCACCTCTCCCCTCTAGGCTTTCGAATATTAGCTAAAACATTGTCTTCCCCCATAGTGCCTTTTTTAAGCAATGCCAAACTGAAAGTACTTCCGACATAGCAAATCAAAACCAAGAACATCTAAAGGGATTACTGCTCAATGATAGGAGTTTAAACAAAAAACTCCACTCCCTAGAAGCTCTCTTCCCCCTAGAGAATGCTGACATCTGTGCAGTCACTGAGACATGGTTTAAAGCCATGGAGAGCACACCAACAGTACAAGGTTATAATGCCTTCCACACATTTAGACCAGCTACTTCACAGGCAGGGACTAAAGGTGGAGGTGTCTCTATTTACATCAGAAATAGATATATTTCAAGGCTGGTCATACAGGACAATGCACTTGAACTGCTCCATGTTCAAATCACCATAGACAAAATCCAATACCACTTCCTAGCAAGCTAAAGGTCCCCCTCTATAACCCAGCAAACCCATGCCATATAGTTAAACTTATTAGAAACACGAACCATCCAACCCAATACTATATTAATGGGTGACTTTAATTACCCCACTATTAACTGGGAATCCTATATGACACCAGATGTACAGATACAGAGATTCCTGGATTTTGTAAACATAAACTCCCTGGACCACATTGTCAATACACCAACCAGGGGTGCAAACATACTGGATCTGGTCCTCACTAATATCGGAGAGTGCTGCACACCCTCTACTGTAATGTCTTCCCTGATAAGCTCAGACCACAAAATGGTCTCCTTTGAAGTAAAAAAAAAACTGGAACCCCAGCTAAACCAGAGTATTCAGGAACTACCCTAAGGCTAACCTCCTACTATTAAGTGATAACCTGGCAAAATTTTGTGCCTGCATAAACCCCGAGAACACTGTTGCCTATACTGAACTGTCCACAGAAACCTTATACAAGCATGTTACTAGCCGCATAGAGGCAGCTGTACCCACCAGGAAGAACTACAGGACTAACTCAAAAAACAAGCCACCCTGGTGGAATCAAAAAATCAGTAGGCTGTATAATAGAAGGAAGAAAATCATTGTAAAACGTAGGAGTTGCAGTGCCCAGCAGGATAAAAGCACGCTAATCAATCTAAACAAACAACTCAGAGGGCAAATAAAGTATACCAAAGGAAAATTTGTGGTAAATTTGGCCTTTCAGGCCAAGGACAACCACAAAGCATTCTTTAGCTATGTCTGCAACCTCAAAGGCAATATGCAATTGTGTGCAGAGCTCATTAGAAAAGGAGCTACCTATACTGAGAAAGAAAATATAGCAAACATCTTGGCTGATAAATTCAGCTCCAACTTTATCCCTCTCTCCCCTTCAACCTTCCCTCAGGAAATACCATCACTAGGGAACAGGTCCTTAATGTTCTCTCTAAGACCAAGAACACTGCATCAATGGGCCCAAACAATATCCCAGGATTCCTTCTAAATAGCATGAAACATGCCCTATCAGGGTCTCTGGAATTACTATTTAACTGTAGCCTCCAAACAGGCTTTGTGCCTCATGAGTGGAGAAAGGCAACAGTCATCCCTCTGCACAATGTTGGGCCATCTATAGACTCTGGAAACTGCAGACCCATAAGTTTTACTAGTCTTATATGCAAAGCCATGCAAAGAATTATCATGGAAATGATCAACAGAGATACAGTAATCTTCCAGACACCCAGTTTGGTTTCGTCAAGTGCAGATCATGCCTACTCAACCTGGTGAACTTCTTTGAGATGGTTACCAAAGCAATGGATGACGGAAAAATGGTTCACACTGCCTACTTTGACCTGGCCAAGGCATTTGACAGAATACCTCACTCGAGCATTGCTGACAAACTCAAGAGGTTAGGTACAGACTTGTATGTCACCTGGTGGATAGCCAACTGGCACACAGACAGGACCCAGGAAATTAGAATTGGGGAGCCCACCTCTACAAAGAGTTTTATGCCTTTGCTTCGCAGAAGTCAAGGCCAATATCAGTGGTCTCTTGCTGACTAAATCTGCAGATGATTGCAAATTAGGAGCTGTCATTGAATCCCACAATGACACAAATGTTCTCCAGGAGGGATGACACAGACTAACAACTGGTGTCAGAGCCATCGACTAAAACTAAATGCCAAGAAATGCATAATAGTATCCTTTGGGAAGTCATCAACCCCTGGTACCTTTCATATTGACAACACACACTTTAGAGTTGACCCAGAATCAGAGACTTAGGGACACACATTGAACATACTGTTTCTGAGTAGATCAAATGGTTACCTTTTCAAAATAATTTACCACGCAGGTGGGTGATAATGCCAGGTGTACATGCAGGTGGGTGATAATTCCAGGTGTAGCTTTCGCCATTTTCCACAAGATGGTGTTCGGTGCTTATGTTTCTCTGGTTTTCACACAGTACATCAGGGGAGAAATAAAAGTATTTTTTGTTGTACCAATTATCTTGTGCAGTATATCTAGCTGGTGCCAGAGCTCAGACTTCATGCAAAATGTGTTGCTTGCACAAATGAGCCACTATCTGCACACATGATCTGTTTTCTTGATGACTGTCATCACCAGGATGGTAATACTAATAATTTTATTATCATTCACTTAAACAAAGAATGTGTCACATTAAGTAGGCAGTGATTGGGTATAATATCATATAATGTGTTAGCGTATTCTTCAGTACTCCATTAAAAATATCAGGGCGTATGTTACTGCATTTTTGGTGCTCCATGTGTAATATCAGAGAATGTGTTGATGCATTCTTTAGTACTCCATGTGTAATATCAGAGTGTGTTAGTGCATTCTTTAGTACTCCATGTGTAATATCAGAGTGTGTTAGTGCATTCTTTAGTACTCCATGTGTAATATCAGAGTGTGTTAGTGCATTCTTTAGTACTCCATGTGTAATATCAGAGTGTGTTAGTGCATTCTTTAGTACTCCATGTGTAATATCAGAGTGTGTTAGTGCATTCTTTAGTACTCCATGTGTAATATCAGAGTGTGTTAGTGCATTCTTTAGTACTCCATGTGTAATATCAGAGTGTGTTAGTGCATTCTTTAGTACTCCATGTGTAATATCAGAGTGTGTTAGTGCATTCTTTAGTACTCCATGTGTAATATCAGAGTGTGTTAGTGCATTCTTTAGTACTCCATGTGTAATATCAGAGTGTGTTAGTGCATTCTTTAGTACTCCATGTGTAATATCAGAGTGTGTTAGTGCATTCTTTAGTGTTCTATGTGTAAAATCAGAGAGTGTGCATGTGCATACTTTAGTGGTCCAGTTATAATACCAGAGTGTGTTGGTACATTATTTAGCACTCCATTTGTAATATCAGAGAGTGTGTTGGTGAATTTTTTAGTGCTCCATTTGTAATATCAGCAAGTGTGTTAGTGCATTCTTTAGTGCTCTATGTGTAAAATCAGAGTGTGCGTGTGCATTCTTTAGTGCTCTATTTGTAATATCAGAGAGTGTGTTAGTGCATTCTTTAGTGCTCTATGTGTAATATCAGTGTGTGTTAGTGGATTCTTTGGTGCTCTATGTGTAAAATCAGAGAGTCTGCGTGTGCATTCTTTAGTGGTCCAGTTATAATACAAGAGTGTGTTGGTACATTCTTTAGTGCATTATGTATAATATAAGAGAGTGTGTTAGTGCATTCCCTAGTGCTCCATTTATAATATCAGAGCATGTTACTGTATTTTTAGTACTCCATTTGTAATGTCAGATACTGTGTTAGTGCATTCTTTAGTG
>NC_056741.1:1365862560-1365940060 GCF_019279795.1 Protopterus annectens
GACCAGTCTTATCACATGGTTCACACAAATCTTTAAAAATTCTGCTTGAAATGCCTCATATTTCCACTAAAAGAAGAATGCTTTTGTGGTTGGTTGGCATATTGGACCACATGTATAGCCGACCCCACAAATACATAATTTTCTAAATTTATCAGATGGTCATCTTTTACTCCTATCTTCACTATCGCTTCCCTATCACAGTCCGAATCTTTAATTTATTCACAGTTTCATGTCCTTAAGAAAGTTATCTCTACTTTATATTGGAATTTTGCTGTTTTGGTTTAGATGCAAATCACAACATATAAATTCACTCTATAGAGCACAGGATTATTTCTTGACAAAGTTTAACAGTACAGTCCATAGAGTATGCTCTATTTTCAGATTCAAGTAATAAATTGTCTTAGAAGCAAAATGTACCATAGAACACAGATGTGTTTTTTTTTTCTATTTGTAATGGTGCAAGCACTTGTTGCCAGATATCAGACCTGTCAGTGTGCCCCCCTCTGCTTTATCCAATGGAACCGCAACAGAGAATATCTCCAGTACAAAATCTGTGCACTATTGTCTGACTTGGTATTTTGCCAGAATTTTGAATTCTGTTACACAGCCTCAATAAATGACTCAGGACATGTTGATGCCCTGTATGATTCAAACTTCAGAGGGGCCATGGGAAGTCCTGAAGATGCATTGAATGTCATCAGTTCACTGACTCCTTTACCTCTTAAACAAGTAGAGCTGCGGTGTGACTCCTGTACCTGTAATGTCATCGCTACACCTATAGTAAAACTTTCTGCATTTTTATAATAAATATTTGCCTGAATTTTATTTATGCCATTGTGCCAGAGTCCATCATAGTAACCAGTTTCATTTGGTTGTTCTTTATCTAAATGGAATAGCTGCTGAGTGCCAAGTGGTCTTCTAACGTGGTAACACACATGTTCATTGTGTCCCTAACTGCATCACTCCAGCTTTCTGAAGTCACACTGCTATACAAGCAGTGACTAACTGAAAATAGGTCACAAGCCTAGCAGACTAACCTGGTTAACAAAATATACATATCCACACACATATCTTAGTAAATAAATACATGTGCTTTTGGCAGTTTTAGTTTATCTAAGACCTGTGGTTCTAATCTCAAGCATATGTGGTTTTCAGGTAGAGGAAAAAAAGGGTGTAATTAAAAGAAAAAAATATGTCTGTTAATATCAGACTTCTACTTCCAAGTAAAGACAGTTGCTTTTCTCATGTTTTTTATCAGTTGATTGAAGACTGCATTAAAACATTTGTTTAGAAGGCTTCTAACTCACTGCAGTTTATTTATACTAAGAAGATAATGTTTCTCATTTAAGGACTTAAATACCTAGGTAAATGTTTTATTAAAGTGATGGACAGGGAAACCTGTAATGTAATATGTCCAGTTGGTAATTTTATGGAATGGTTTAAGTTTATAAGCTTTTCATGTAGTGTTACTTAATAGTTTTCATTTTTGTTCCATAGAATGCTGCTTTTCCTGGTTTCATTTCAACAAGTCTTTTAGGTTTCTAATGTTATGACAAGAATGGACTCTGTTGCTAAGTCAGAATACACTTAGAGTTCATGAAATTAGTAGTGTTTCAGTCTTTGGTGTTAGTCAAGAGCACTTTCTCGGCATCTGCAATGTATCCAGAACTGCCTTTTTCTGTATTTCATACAGCGTTACATGAATTGATAGAATGTTTAAGTAAGACTGTAAATTCTTGTTTTATTAGACACGTCACTCTTACTACTGTTGAAACTGTCTGGGTATCTTTCTTCCACATTGCTCTTGTTTCTGCCTGAAAAATCCTGATATTTTATGACATTGTGTCTGTCTGTACATAAGTCACTGTAATAACTGGGTGTAGCAATTTCAATGATCAGTGCTATTTTTGCCTTGTTTTTCGTAGACTACTGCGTCAGGTTTTCTTATATCTGTTGTTTGAACTGTTGGTAATGGGTGATTTATGTGATGATGTGATGTACAGTTCATCAGTCTCTATAATGATTTGTGGTTCATGTTTCCAATGCTTCTCAGCTACTTCTATATTACAGTGTTTGCACAATATCCATGCAACAGTTGTGCCACGTTATTGTGCCTTTCAGTATACAGGTCCTCTGCCATGAATATATCAAACCTAGAGACAAGATGTGTGACTGTTTCCAGTTTTTTTTTTTTGTTAACATAACCTGCATTTGTCTCTTTCTTCCACATGTTCATAGGTTCATAGGTTGGTACTAGGCTATCGGCCCTAGGGCCTGTACAAGCCTAGCCATAACAATTCCCTGGGTATTTCTTCCCAGAATATTTACTTTCCTGGTCCCCTCTCTAGCAGGGCGACTGATGTGATCCCCGGGGTGAATTTCTTATCTCCCATCCAATCATCAAAGTTCCTTTTGAAGAGGGTCAAGGAGGCGCTCTGCTTGACATGTATGGGCAGTCTATTCCAGAGTATGGGGAGTCTCTGGGTCAGGAACCTATCCCTCCAACATGTTTTATTCATTGTGATAACCAGGTTTAGATCCCTGGAGCGTGTGGCTCTGAGGGATTGGGATTTCTTTAAGTATAGCATGTCCAACAGCTCTGGGTTTGACATGGCCTTGTATGTTAAGCAGAGATCGCCTCTGAGTAGGCGATATGTGACAGAGTATAGCTGGAGTTTTTTTAGATGGTCAGCATAGGGCATCTGCTTTAGGCCTCTGATTCTTTTAGTGAGGTATTTCTGTGGCCTTTCCAGTTGTTGCAGATGTCTTGTGAGGTACATACCAAACAGGGCGTTGTACACTATAATGGGTCTAATGAGGGGTGAGTACAGTGGGACAATTGACCTCCTGTTTTCTGGATGAAAAACCCTTAGTGATGAGGTGTGCCACACAGAAGGATTTCCTGACTGTTGTGGCTATGTGGTTATCGAAGGTGAGACCAATGTCTACCTGTGTCCCTAAGTCCCTTATCACACTTTCAGAGTTTAGTGTACTGCCACTAATGTGGTAATTCAAGGGTGCATGGTTTTTCTCAAAGGGGATAACTATACATTTCTTGGTACTGAGCTTGAGTCCATGGCTCTGGCACCAAGCATCTGTTTCTGTAAGGCCCTTTTGTAAAATATACACATCATTTGGGGATTCAGTAATGGCTCCCAGTTTGCAGTCATCTGTGAACTTTGTTAGCTAGTTATTGGCATAATAAGAGAGTCCCTTAGTGCTGGCCTGCACTTCAGAGAAGTAGATGCCAAACAAGAGCGGTCCCAGGATTGAACCCTGAGGTACTACACTTGTCACGTGTCTGGAGCTGGATTTTGAGTTGGTTACTTTTACAGTGTGGGTTCTTTCAGTAAGCCAGTTGGTAACCCATTGAGTTATGTAGGGATTAATGCCCAGCTTAGTAAGTTTATCTATGATTCCAGAGTGGGGGATGGTGTTGAAGGCCTTGACGAGGTCCAGATCGGCTGTGTGGACCGCCTTACCCTCGTCCACGGCTCTGGAGACTGATTCGAAGAAGTTAATCAGGTTGAGGAGACAAGATTGGCCCTTTATGAAACCAAACTGGATGGGGTCCAGTGTTTGAAGGTTGGCAATGTCTTTGTTTATAAGTTCCATAATAATGCTTTCCATGGCTTTGCAGATCAGGCTCGTCAGACTGATGGGACAGTAGTTCCTGGGATCCAAGGTGGATCCCCCCTTGTGTAGTGGGATAATTGTAGCTGTCCACCACTCACTGGACACAAAGCCTGAGGTGAGGCTATGATTAAACATGACACTTAGGTGAGGTGCAAGTTCATTTTGTAGTTCATGTAGTACACAGCTCAGGATGTCGTCTGGTCCCACGGATGCTGTATTCTTAGCTTCGGAGAGTGCATTTTTTACCTGTGTGGCCATGAGTACCAGAATTTGGCAATCTTTTGGTATTGAGATTGGCCCTCAGTGGACTTTGTAAACCAATTTGTATGTATTTTATTTATTTTTTTATTTTTATTTTACATTTGTTGACCGGGAGGTTCTGACTGGATAAATGTCCATTTTCAGCAGAGGCCTGGGGAGAAAAGCTCCAGTGTTAGTAAAAATAACAAGTCATAAAAAGTTAAGCATACAACATACAGAAGTATATCACATATACAGAGACAAGGTACACATCATGACATTTTTAGAAAAATACAATATTATGGCTCCACATTTTGGAGGTACTTAGACACACAAATATATAGTATCTGTGAATGGTAGCAAGATATAACAGTTGTCATAACAGTATTTTCTACCTGAATTTCTGAGAGTTAGGACAAGTTAGTATTTAGAGACTGATAGAGGAAATATTGGGGGAACAGCAATTGTAGGGGTCAACCTGGTGGGAGGCAGGGGCATTGCCTATTGGTAAGTAGGTGTTCCTTTAGTACATATTTAAACTTATTGACAGAATTTGCTGAGGTAATATTGGGGGGTAGTGAGTTCCAGATTCTACCTATGTAGTTAGGAAATAGGGAGTCTCCTGCTGAGTTGTTGGATTTGGTGATTTTGATTAAGGTCCTGTCACTAGAGCGTAGTTGTCTTGGATTTTCGTGTATTATAAGTAAATTAGACAGTGTTGGTATTCTCTCTGGATATAATAGGATTTTTTTAGCAAAAACTATTTGGTGGAAAGTGATGAGATTTTGAAATTCCAACCATTTGAGTTTGTATAGCGAGTGGCAGTGATGGGAACGGTAAGGGGCATTTATGGCAAATCTGACAATTTGATTATAACGTGTCTAGTTTTGTAATTTCTATTTTGGATAGGTTGGTGAAGATGGGGGCAGCATACAGAAGTGTGGATAGCAGTAGAGTTTGAGCCATGGTGGTTTTAGTCTGTTGATTTAGGTATGTTTTATTTTTGTACAGGCTGCCTAGTTTTCTGTGTAGGTTTTTGATGGTTATATTTATGTGTAGGTCAAACTTCAGTCTGTTGTCAATTGTAACACCTAGTAGTTTTGTACAAAAACCAAAAAGACTGAATAGGTCAGGTACCTTAAGAACCAGCAAACCAAAAACAGTAGCAAAAGGTACCAATTGGAGGTGTCAGCATAACCACAAAGCAAACGTGTAGCAGCCACAATAGGTTTAATGCATAAATGCCAACAATCTCCAAAGCGTTTTCATCCACTAGACTTCATCAGATGTAACAACAAACCATAAATTGAAGCAGCTTTTATACCCTCCCCTCCACATTTAATTGAATAATTTATTAAAATAACTATCTAATTAGTACCACTCAACATCTACCATTAAAGGCCATACATATTAGTTAAAAACAGTGCAAAGTGCTTGTGCATGAATAAACAAGTATACAAACAATACATGTTAAATAATAATCAAATAGGAGACTTCATGTTAAACAAATCAAACTCCATATAATAGGTGACCTTTTAAAAACTATACTTATACTGGTATAACATGTAGATGCTTACATAAAAATAGAAATATACAATATTCCTAAAAAAGTAATACATTTAAAAATATAAAAATAACTTTTATTTTATATGCAGAAACATTAATAATAATAATATATATATATATATTGCATTACAGAAGAATGAGCAAATAAACCACATGAACACATTTACAATTTAGCGGCCCTCATTCTCAATATAGGGGCAATGGAAATGTGTTCATTAAGCCCAGGGAATCTATTGGCTTCTAAAAATAATTGCCAATATACTTCTCTTACTTCTATCCTATTCTCCCATGGGCCTCCCCTAGTATCCTGATGCACCATTTCAATTACAAAAAAGCCCCACTTAGCATTGGGACATAACAAGATATGCTTATATAGTGCATTATTACCATCCTCCGTTCTTATGGCATTTAAATGTTCGTAAATTCTCCTTTTTAGTTTTCGTGTAGTTTTGTCAATATAGAACGCACTACATTCCTTAAAAAGACCTAAATAAACAAGCCCTTCGGTGTTGCAATTAACAAAACTACTACTTTTAGCCAAATAATGCCTGTCCTTAATATATACTGAATCCTGTCTAAGAATAAATGAGCAGTGAGCACAAGATCCACAACTGTATGTCCCTGGTTTTCTTCCTTTCTGCTCCTTGTATTTATTCTCCAACTCCTTGAGATTCTTACCTTTTTTATAGGTAAATTTCACTGGGTTCTTAAACAAGGTCTGTAGTTTTGAATAACTACTGAACCTACCCCAATGTTGTGTTGTAACGTTTCTAACCTTATAAGTATTCTGGTAATAAAACATCACATAATTGCTCGTAAAGGTCTCTCCATTATTCAAGACCAACCCTGTCCCATCTCCTTTACCATCTTCTTGGCCAATTATTGGTATGGCTTTCCCTTGCTGTCCCTCCATTCCGTCTGCACCTAAGATGGGGGCGAATCTAGAACTTCTTCCATATTTCACTTCTGCCATAACCTCTTCTATTAAAGCAATGGGATACTTCCTGACCAGAAACATGTCCTCAACCTTCTGGCTTTCCTGTTCATACTCATCATCCCTGGACATCATCCTGCAACTACGAATAAATTGACCCTTAACAATACTCCTCTTTTGTTTAAAGGGGTGTGAGATGTTAAAGTACAGGTAGGAATTCGAAAAGGTATCTTTCCTGTATAGCTATGAGGTAAATTCCTGTTTTAAAGGATCATTTTTAATAGTGACGTCAAAGAAATTAATCTGATCATGAGAAATATGGTGAGTGAATCTCAAAAATACTGTGGCCTGATTCAAATATTGGATAAATTCCATTAGTTTGGCCTCAGTCCACCTCCAAAAAATGCAAATATCGTCCAGGTAACACTTGTAATATACCCAGTATTGTGCATATTCTGACTGAAGGACGAACTTTTGTTCCCATACCATCAGAGCTATGTTAGCATAGGTGGGGGTACAACATGCCTCCATTGCCACTCCTTGTCTCTGCTTAAAAAATTTGCCTTCAAAAAATTCTGCTCCAAAACCAGGTCCATTAATTCAGTATATAGCAGGAAGGTGTTGTGGTCTAAATTTCCATTTTAATTAATAGCTTCCTGGAACCATTCAGAGCCTAAACCATGAGGAATTACATTAAATAAATCTTGTATGTCCAAGGTAACAAAATAATAGAATCAGAATACATATTCTTGCCTATATTCTTTAAGAAATCCCAGGAATCCTTAAGTATGCCACTGGAATTTACCCAGATGTTTTTTAACCTTGAGTCTAAAAACTTCGCCAAGGGATATGTTTTTGATTCATTCGCGGCCACTATGGGTCTCAAGGGGGGATCCTGTATATTTTTATGCACTTTAGGGATTCCAAATAAGGCAGGAATCCTAGGTTTTTCTACACCAAGGTATTTGTAAATTTCCTGATTGATTAATTCTTCCTCCAACATATCTTTTAGTGCAAAATCTATTTTCCGGTAGGCCAGATTTATTTAATTCCTTGACACTCTGATATATCTTGTAGTGTCATTCAACATATTCATCATCTTACTGGAGTATAAAATACTATCCATAAATACCACCCCACCCCCTTTATCCAGTTGCATCACCCTATCCATCAGAGGAGGGTATAAAAGCTGCTTCAATTTATGGTTTGATGTTACATCTGATGAAGTCTAGTGGATGAAAACGCTTTGGAGATTGTTGGCATTTATGCATTAAACCTATTGTGACTGCTACACGTTTACTTCGTGGTTATTCTGACACCTCCAATTGGTATCTTTTGCTACTGTTTTTGGTTACCTAGTAGTTTTGTGTTGGAATCTGGAGAGATAATGGTACCATCACTAGAAGTAATATTGAAAGAGTCAGTGTCTACGTTGGATTTATTTGTTTTGAAGATTAGTAGTTTGGTCTTTTTTGAGTTCAGTAACAAGTTTTTACTGAGAAACCAGGCTTTAGTGTTATTGAAGACCATTTGGGTTGTGGAAAGGAGTGTGAGGGGGTTGGTGGCTGAGCAGACTAAGGCTGAGTCTTCAGCATATTGTATTACAGTTGCATCTTAGGTGATCTTATTCAGATCATTGATGAATATGGAAAATAATAGAGGGCCTAAGATTGATCCTTGTGGGACTCCAGTTGTAATAGGGACCAGTGTGGAAAGTTTGTTATCCCATCTGTCTGCTTGCTATCTATCTATTAGGTAATTTTGAAACCAGGCCAGTGAGTTAGTGGCTAGACCAAGGTCAGAGAGGGACTCAAGAAGTTTGGGATGGTTGACCATGTCAAATCAGTGGTGGCTGGTGACTTCAAATTAAAGGAGGGCTGCAGGAGACAGCTGAATGGGTGGGGCCAATGGGCAGGGGTGTGGCCAACCAGAAGGGGTGGAGCTATGCTCAAAACCACAACAATTGGAACTTTAATTAAATACGCTGCCCTGGGTGCCAAACAGTCATTACGAGAGTCCAATTAAGACAATATGAAGTGTAGAAGACAAAAATATTTCAATGCATTGGCTACATGACAGCTTACTTAATATCCAGATGGAAACCGGTTGTCAGGCATGAAAAAATACATTACTTTTTAAATACATTACTGGAATGCCAGTCAAAATCAATTATAAAAAAGCACAAAATCAAGTATAAAAAAACAAGCAGCACTCAACTCAAACCACTACTCCTTGCACTGCAGTTCTAATTATAATTTATATTCAGCTTTATAAAATTACCAAGTAACATGCTGAAAGTAGCAATCTCTGTGATACCCCCACTTGTAAAAATGTTTCTTATCTAAAAAAGACCTGCTGCCTGACACAACTATCTACTTGTTTCATGAGGAAGACATGATCAAAGTAAAAAATGAACAGCAAACAAGAAACAAGCTCAAGATAAATTGCTTAAAGGATTCCTGCAAAAGTTATGGACCACACATGATAGATTGGTATTCTGTTTAGTTTACGGGTAAGTCTGCAAAGATGACTGCAAGTCTCCAACAAAAGATGACTGCAAGTCTCCAATAAATGTAATAAGCTTCTGAAAATACTGTAATCCTGTCCTTTTATTACAAATACTGTCATATGCATTTCAATACCCAAGGCTTATACATTATCTAGTTATGTAAATATTCTCTGCATGGCAACAATGAAAAGGCTTTCAATGCTGGTAATTCTTTAACAGTATGCTTATTAAAGCTTACTTGCATCTTACAATCTCTGACAAGCTTACCTGATGCTCATTAAATCATTGCTACTTAAACAGAGCAACAGGGCACTGTGATAGCATGCATTTCCTGAATAATAAGAAGCATAAATCAACAGTATAAAAATCTGACAGAAAACCAGAACATTCTGCAAAATCAAAGACAGATGAAAAGCCACGGTCGTACTTGTGGTCTACCTTGGATGGGGGAATACTCTGCACACTTACACTGAATAACTGCTCCTTGCCTTCCTTGGACACATCCAGAGCCACTACAATGGGGAGTGGGGTGCAACAAGTATGTCACAATTTGAAATGTCTCTGGCTGGCAGTGATGGCTCTGACACTCATACCTCTCAACTTCAGAGCAAGAAATCTGGACAAAGCCATACATAGAACTAGAAGTGGGACACAGGCCCAAAAATAAGTGCAATTTTTAAATATTGCTCTTATTAACTTAGATAATAGAACAGTAGTAGGTCTTGCATTAGTACGAATTTTCTGAAGGGTATGAAATCTGAAACTCAAATGTCTGCTATTATTTTCTAACTCCAGTCTTTAATGACTTGCCACTAATTTGCCAGAAAACCACAATTTTATGAAAAACAGACCAAAAATGTGATGCAAAAATATAAAGTTGCCACACAATACAGCTGGGAACCTGTCAAAAAGGGACACCTTTTTAATATTAACACTGTTAACTTGAGCAGCTAACAAAATAAGAGCATCTACATGCATTTCTGAAATAAAAGTAATCTATAACTCTGATCATTACAGTTATATATAATTGTAAACCCTCCAAGTTTTCTTCCAAAATTGCCATTTTGAGGAGGGATTATTAGGGGAGAGCAACATTTTGAGCCAAAATTGGGGACAATTGAGAGGTTTGAATTTGCATGTACCTCTCAACCTCTTAATGCAGGAAATCTGGACAAGGCCAAATATATTGGGGGAACATGCAAACACTACTAAAAATTGCACTTGTATAAACTTAAGACAGTTGATAGAATAACAGGTCTTGCATTAGCATGCATTTTTCTGAAGGTTATGACTTCTGAAACTCAATGTCTGTCATTTAGTGACTTCATTCCTAAATGATTTGCTAGAAAACCACAAAATTCATGAGGAACAAACCAAAAATAAGAAGCAAATATCTATTCCTTCTGCAAAAATATGGACAACTGAGAGGTATAGTTTAACCGGGGCTGTCTTGAGTTTGCTACCCTTCCCCCCTCACAAAATCATGATCAAATGGAGCCTCCCACCTGCAGCCATTCCAACGTCCCATTTCTTGGTTATTTTGCCCCATTTACCATAAACACTGTAATGTGCATATTGCTTTACTTCTGTGATGATTTAGATTTCATTTGAAAGTTTTATTTTGCATTTTACAGCACAAATCCTAATAGATATCTGTTAAACAAAACAATGCAGTCTCACACTGAAAATAGACTTAGCATTAAAACTTCTCTGCCCTTAAAACTCACATGCATTGAAACAGCATTAAAACTTTTCTGCCCTTAAAACTCACATGCATTGAAACAGCATTGAAACCCACATTCAAAGAAAATACACTTTGCCAGTTGCAGATAAAGATTAACTCTGGGCTGTTTTCAAAATCATAGGCCCCTTGAACATGAAATATACACATGTTCTTTGATATACCTTCCTGACTGTATTACATTATATTGCTTGTACAATACAGTACAGTTGTTAGAGGGCATTTTAAATTTATTGTTTTGAACATTTTTCCAGTAAACAATGAAACAAAATGCATGCACCAATGACAAAACTGCCCAATCATAAAAAGTCTACTCAACCTTCTATAGTCCTCCGATATCAGTAAATATGCACAATCTCTGAAATAGTAAAATCCACATTAAAGAAATTTGTAACTAATAAATAGGTTGCTGCTAGCAAACAACTTTATATGTCATTGTTTCATCTAAAGTGCCTGTTGCCCTTGAAGAATAAATTGCCTATGTTGCATGCATTAAAAAAAATGATAAGCTAGTAATACCACAATACGGAATGGATGGCAAACTGATAACAGGTTCATAGTTACTAGGTATCTTTGCCAAAAAGGACTGCAGCATCCACCCCCTTAACACAGTACAGTATCAGCAATGCATCTACCTACTGTGGGAGTAGACACCACAGCCTTCTGCATCAAAAGCAAGTACACTACCTGTTGTGCTATTAACAATGTAAGCAGTGTTAGCATAAGCAGCACTAAACTTTTGTTCCCCTGCAGCTCTCAGCTCCTTGTAAAACCTACTGGACACTCAGCTGTATCTCTGAACTTTGCAGCACAGGAAATCTGGAAAAAGCCAAAACTTATTGGGGGGACAAAGCCCAAAACCAGGGACACATTTTAAACATTGCTTGTATAATGTTGGAAAGTTGCTAGAATAAAATGCTGTGTTACCACCATACATTTCACTGCCATATCTTAAACCCAGGGGACCCTGTGCAAAACAGTCAGAGAAACATACCACTATGCCATATCAGCTGTTTTGTGAAACAGAGGAAGAATAAAACTTAAATGGCTACTATTTAGTGAATTCAGTTCTCACCATAGCTGTCAACCTCTTAGCAAAAAACACCTGAAAAAAGCCAATAATGTAGAAATACAGCTGCCAAACATATTCATTGAATTCAGTTCTCACCATAGCTCTCAACCTCTTAGCAAAAAACATGTGGACAAAGCCAGTAATGGGGGGAATACAGCCACCAAACATTCAGTGAATTCAGTTCTCACCATAGCTCTCAACCTTAGCACAAAATACCTGGACAAGGCCAATAATGGGGGAATACAGTCCCAAAAATATGGGCAAATTTCAAATATCATGTTATAAACTTAGACAATTGCTAAAATAAAAGGTTTTGTGTTACCATGTACTTTCTGTAGAATATGAAGTCTGAAATTTAAATGCCTGTTATTTTTAAACATTTGTTAACCAGGAAACTAGTCTGACTTGAAACAAAACAAAGCCAATGTTCAGCAGAGCAGGGAGAAACACTCCAGACACATCTTTGTAAGAGACAGGAGAACATGCAGACTCCACTCAGAAGGCACCCCAGCTAAGAATTAAACCAGAGAACTTGTAGCTGTCAGGCAACAATGCTACCAATGCACCACTGTACTACAGACCTTTGAAAGGAAATATGACGATACAGAAGCCACAGATTTTATGAGGAACAGAACAAATATGAGGCAAAAATCTGCATTTTTTTTTTTTTTTTTTACAAATAGTGGTGGGTAGGGAATTCAGGTCCTTGCCACCTGCATCCAAGGTACAGGGTTCAAGCCTGAGGATGTCTACCCACCACTATGTGTTAACTGGGGCATTTTACAGACACACACAATGTGTTAACTGGGGCATTTTATATACACACACAGTCCTATAGCACGAGCCGCCCCTGGATATAAGGTGTTTCAGCCATTTTTAATTTCTCCAAGTCTTTTGGGTTTTTAATACCATGAAGGGAATAGACCCCACTCCTAAGTCAAATTATGATTAAAGTTCATGAAATTAGTATTGTTTCACTCAGCCAAAAAGTCAGCCAAAAGTGCTCTTTGCAGCACCCACAATGTGCCTAGTAATGACTCCTTCTACAATTCATACGGTGTTACATGAATTGGTAACCTATCTTAATATGCTTGTTAATTATTTTTTATAAGACCTGTTGCTCCTACTACTATTGGAACTGTCTGGGTATCTTTCTTCCACATGGCTCTCGTTTCTGCCTGCAGATCCAGGTATTTTATGACTTTGTGTCTCTCTGTATGCAAGACACTGTAGTCACTGGCTGTGGTGATTTCAAAGATCAATGTCTTCTTTTCTTGGACCACTATATCCAGTTTTCTAGCATCTATCTTTTGAACTGTTGATATTGGGTGATCCCATGTGATATAAACTTCATCATTTTTTATGATTCTTTGTGGCTTTATGCATGTCCACAGCTAGTGGGGTTTGGCTTTTTTGGCCTGAATTTGTCCATAGCAGACTTAAAAAGGAACAAAAAAGTCATGGGCATTTAGAATTTCCATACAGCCGAAACACCCGATGTCCTTAAGGGGTAATTTGCATATATCCCATGTTACCTCTAATACAAGAGGTTTTAAGGAATCACACAGTGGAAAATCTAGCTTGGCTACATTTTCTTTTAGTTTTTAAGAATTCAGAAGCAGTAAATAATTATATTCCCATTAGGTGAAAATGGAACAAAAAAGTAATTAAAAGTGAATTCCTAATTGGTGGACAAGAAAATGTGTAAATTATATAAAAGGAAGATGTACACTTATGAATTTCGTAATGCTTATCTTACAAATATAAACAAAAATGATATCTGATCAAGCTACTAACAGCTTTGAGAATGTGTTGAAACAAATTTCAATCAAGGTGTGAATACCAGCTGATTATCCTTGGTGTGCTTGATAAGAAACTGATGTATAATTACTTCAATTCAAAACTTAACAAACTGACCAAATACTAATCAGTAATAAATCAGTAATTAAGGACAAACAATTATTCCTCATTTAAATTCACAGTATGCAAACAGTTTCACAAAGCAGAGTACCATGATTTCTTCAACTCACTCTATATCAAATACAATTTGTCACCACATTACTGTGTCGAGGTGGTATCTCTGGAATAAGCGTCTACACTAAATATACATATAATTGTTGTTGTTTGTCTTTTCAGCTTTTCATATAGTATTATATCTATACTCTGTTTAACATATTTGACAGAAATGTTATATTCTACCTCACTGATTAAATGTTAAAAATCAGACCTATATATAGGTGAGGTACAATAACTTGTGGAAAGATTAATCAGTCTTAATAGACATTTTATGTAATATTTACAAACATATATTACTATTATTTGAGTTTACTGGCTTATGAAAATGAATGCTCACATGGTATTTCTGTACAGTGACATGGAGTTACACTTACCAGATCCTGAATAATCTTATAAATATTAAAACACTGTGGTCATGGCATTAGTTCAATGACTCCGAATGTAATTCTTGTATCAGTATATGATAAAAGCCTTTGATGTCATTCCTCATACAAATATCATAATAGGTATACAATCTTCTAATATAAATTCATATATTAGCTACTGCATAAAACTATAACTGTCAAATGTGAAGCAGAAAGCTGGGATAAATTAATTCAGCTATGTATAACTAGAATTAATGACCAGAATTCTGCAGATTATACTGTTTAATTTCTTTTTTTCTGATATGTTATTAAAGCCAGACGTGTTTGATGAAATGCTCAAATGATGTTAAGAGATAGAAAATTGCTAACACCGTTGAGGATAAACCAAAACTGCAGAATTATTTAAATTATTTTTACTCCCGATACATGGAACACAGACTTATTTGCGATAATAGGTAGAGGCAAGTGAGACCTAAAAACTCCTTATTTTTCTCACATGTGATGACTCTAATTCTACCCCTAACCCTTACTTAATACATTATGTTACTAAAAAACGTTTCCCTAACAGAACCATTATCAGACTACTCTTGATCTGATTTTTATTTTTTTTTATTTTACTTACACTTGCAAAGGTTGGCTTAATAGTTATTGTGTTTACCCGACAGACTCCAGGTACAGGGTTTGATTTTCACCTTCCACAGCAAAATTAGCTAAGCTTAAATGGACTGCACTAACAATCAGCCTAGTAATTACCTATGAAGTTGTCGGTCTTTCGTGATACACTAATTTTAGTTGTCACTCATTTGTGTTGCTTACCAATGCTGATATAATCATAGATTGCATAGTATTTTAATGTGCTTGAAATACTAAGTGCAGTCTCAAGAGCTTTTGAAAAGAGATTTATTTTACAAGGTTAGGAAATAAGAAATGTTTCTTGCAGAACTACAGAAAAGAAAGTTACAAATATTCTTTCCAGCTTTCATTTCAATCCAGATAGCACAGTTTCAGGCTTTTTTCTAGACTTAGTCAGTAAACAAACAGAAATTAGCTTCATTCTAAGATGGGAAGAAAACAAACAATACTTGGCTTCTTTCTAAAGTCCCCCCCCCCCAAAAAAAAGGTACTTACAGATACCTTTCAACACACACCTCCAAACAGGAGCTGATTTTTTTGTATGTATTTATTTATTTATTACATTTGTTAACTGGGTTATATCTGACTGGGCCAGAAGCCCATTTTCAGTGGAGGCCCAGGAAGAAAAGCTCCACAAGCAGTAACAAAGCTTACAATAATTATAATTAATATAATACAGTAGACAGTATAGAAAACAAACAATAGTACACACATATACAGAGTTTGTAAGCTTATACAGAAATACTAATTACAAAGACAGCATGCACTAAATAAAATCAGAAAAGATACTAAAAATCACTTGACAGTCTATAAAAAACACTTCTCCATCGTAAAATAATTTCATAGAAAAAAGGCCACTTTCTGACATAAAATTAAAAAGTGGAAGTTTTTTTTCCACCAGAAGGGTACTTATCTGTCCAGCAATAGAAAGTGTTAGCCAACCATTGATCCTTGAAAGTCCATGAGACAAGGGGCCTCTTTGGGGGTAGGAAAGTTCTGAATGGCTTGGGACCCAAACCACTCTTCAGCTCAGCTTGAGCTGAGTAATGTTTTTGGCATATGGAAAGTGCCCTTGAAGCTTTAGAAGCTGAACAGCTGTTATATCCTTAGAAGGATATAACCCAAATAAGATAAGACTACTGCAGCAATGATCAAATGATGAACACTGGCAGTCATGGTGCCCTTGCAGAAAGGCAGTCCTTCTACTGACCCTGAAAATTACAAACCTATTAGTTTCACTAGTATTATTTTCAAAGCTATGGAATATACTATAGCTGAATGAATAATGATATATGTGATACTGTATCCCATTCAGAAGATCGACTCAACGGAAAGTTTAACATCATACAGTCAAGACCAAATGAGACTTTCCGAAAAGTTCAATGACGGAAAAGTACAAAAATCTACATTTCTGCAGGGGGGAAGGTAAGCCCCCCTGCACATTATATATGCTAACTCCGGGATCGTACTACATTGGGAAGGGGGGTACATTCCCTGATGTCACCATACCACAATCTCTGTTCAAATGCTTCAAATTTTCAGAAAATCAATCATATTGTCCAGACCACGTGAAATTCAACTTTCTGTTGAGTTGATCTTCTGAATAGGACCTGTTATATTACATCTCTGGATGCACACCAGTTTGGCTTTGTAAAGAGCAGATAATGCCTGCTCAACCTGGTTAAGTTGTTTGAAAAGGTCGCTGAGACTATGGATAAGGGGTATATAGTTTACTCTGCTTATCTAAACCTTGCCAAGGCCTGACACTATCCCCCCATGCTGGGATTACTGACAAACTCTCCCAATTCAACATTAACACATACATAAATCATTGGATTAATAATTGGCTGAGAGAGAACTCATACTATTAAGTTTGGGAATATTTACTCTACGCACACAAGTGTCACCAGTGGAATCCCACAGGGCTCTGTTATAGGTCCCATCCTCTCTGATATACCTTTCTGTGACATGAAAGCCAATGTCTAGAGACCATGGCTAACCAAGTTTGATGATGACAGCACACTGTAGGCAGTAATAACATCCCATTCCCATTCAGATACTAAGAATCTTCAGCAAGGAAATAACCAAACAAATGCTTAGTGTTAAGGGATACACTCATGATTAATAAACTAAGAAATGCAGCATAGTTTCCCTTGTTAAATCTAGCATCACAATTGCTTACAATATAGAAAACATTCCACTTAAATGTGACACAGTCATCATTAATCCGGGTACATACACTGACAACAAACTTGTTTGACCAATAATTAAAAAAATCAATACCTTGCACAACTCATCCTTCATGGTACAAATCAAGCCATCAAAAGATATTATAGTCCTGCATTTTCCATCTCTTATTATGCCAATAACCGAAAAGAATTATTAAACATTTAAACCGGCTTAAAAGACGTCAGTGTTTCCATACCAAAATGATCTCAGTCTTAGTACCTTTAGCTACTGGGATAAACTTAAAGCCCTTTCCTTCTACTCGCTGTCATGCAGACCTCCTGATGGGTGCTCTGACTATCCTTCCATGCAATGAATGGCCCACTCTGAACTTCGTCACTAATCAGACATAGTGGTAAACCAAACACCTGTTGCACAGACCTAAACTTATACTACCACAACAACTCTAAATGGTGTGATAAACACCTAATTCAATGTATAACCCATTTCTGGAATATGCTGTCCTTATCTATCAGAATTCGTCCTTAGCAACCTTTAAAGGCAGGATGGGTGACTAGATGGGTGATTGCAAATTTTCATAAGGGAATACGTGGAGAAAGTTGACATATTGGGGTACACAGTTAGTTTCTCCAGTATTGGGTGCTGTGGCTAAGTTTCATGATGGTTTCTTTTGGCTATAAGTTTAGCAAAAACCTATGAAACTATGTATATAGCAGAATGATAAATCTATATGATCATGATTCATTCCTTTTGCCATTAGTACTGAAGTGTCAGCTTCCATGCTTCTTGATACAGACCTAAACCTAAACAAACTTCAACTTTGCCACTTTATCCATCATGTCCTGTACCCTGCATTCACTCTTCAGGCCTGAAGAAGGCTGCTTATGAGTGGAACACACACAAAAATCAATGTGTACATAAACCACCTATGCAGAGTCCTCTTTTTATCAGGCCAAGGAAAGGTGGATGGCAATTTGAAAAGGATTACCCACAACCATGCCAATAAATCAATATGGAAAGTACATGGCTTTCCAATTTGCTGTGATCTGGTACATACTCATGACCACAAAAGCAGTCGCCTGAAGACTTCCTCGGTGGTATCATGAAAAGATTCCATGAATAATTGTGGCATCAAAGGAAGACCTGGAACAAAAAAGACCACATCCAGCTTCCAATGCCTTTTGAAATTATTCAGAAAGGTAAAGTTGCAGCAGCAGAGATGTCATCTAGGTAAATACTCTTAAAAGACTGAAACAAAAACAGCCCATATAGAATGAGCTGCAGGTTGGGCTTAACCTTTTGACATGATTTCCACAGCAGCATTCATATTTTCAAAGCCACTAAGGGAAAAAAAAGTGTTTTTTGATACTACTAATAAATTCAGTAAAAGGGTATCAGGGGAAAACAAAGGCTGAGATACTTTGTCTTGACCTGGTAAAAGCAAAGCTGTCTGTGCACATCTATTTGCCTTTACTGGTATAATTTTATTAATTGGCATATGTTTACCAGGATGGTTCACTGGGTCTTGGGAGCCCATTTTCAGTGGAGGCTCAGGGAGAAAAGCTCCAAAACAAGTAATAATATAGAACAATTAAAATGTATACAGGTAAGTTAACCTCAACAATCTCAAAGTACAAACAGAAGTGAATTCATACAAAAATGTTTACATACGAAGAGTGTGTGAAATAAACAGAGAAAGGAAAGTATACTTATAGCAAGGTTACTGTTGGCTGATAATAATAAAAGAGGGTGATTGATCGTATGTGTGCTCTTACACTGACATCGTCGGTGTAGAGAGGTCAAGAGAGGTCATGTGATCATGCACCTTATAATAAAGGAGGAAGCAAGAGTTTTCCCCTCTTCCATTTTTAACCAGATTGATTGCCTTCACGTGTTTATTTTTCCTCTGTAAATGTATGTTTAGCTCAGTTTTCCTACCCTTAAGATGATAGTGCCAACAGGTTATGGGCCCAGGAAGGAAGGAGGAAGCTGATGGCATAGATTATGTTTTGATGGAGATGAAAAGAATTACGAGTTGTGGGAGACAAACTTTTTGGCAGACCTGTGCTTGCTGGGGCTTAAAGATGCCATTTTGTGAAATGTGCAACAAGACGCAGAGGACGACGAGAATGATGAGGAAGGTGACACTGAGAAAAATGAGGAGGCCTATGCAGAACTAATACAGTTCTTAGATGACAAAAGTTTGTCCCTCGTCATGAGAGAAGCGGCAGATGATGGTAGAGAAGTGCTTCAGATCCTGAAAGACCATTATGCCGGGAAAGGGAAGCCATGGGTAATTAGCCTATACATTGAATTGACAAGCCTCCAGAAGGCTACCAGTGAAAGGTCACAGACTATATTATTCAGGCTGAAATGTCCATTACGGCACTTAGAAATGCTGGGGAAAAGCTCAGTGATGGATTACTAATTGCAATGATTCTGTAAGGATTGCCTGAAACTTTTAAACCATTTGCAGTCCACATCACACAAGATGATGATAAGTTGAGCTTTGGTGAGTTCAAAACAAAGTTGAGAAGCTATGAACATACTGAGAAATTTAGTGCCAACGTAAGTAATGATAATGTGATGAAAGTGAGTGGCCTTGGAGAAAGGGTAAAAGCAGAGATAACATGTTATAGCTGTGGCCAAAAGGGACACAAGGCACGAGAATGCCGGAGAGAATATAAAGGACAGAGACAGTGGTGTAGTTTGTGCAAAAACTCCAGCCACAAGGACAGTAACTATAGCTGAAAGAAGAAAGATAATGTGAAACATGCAACTGACATGGATGATCACACATTTGTCTTCAGAATGAATGAGCACCAGATTCATGGATTAAAACAGAAAGGATTAATGGTGGACACTGGCGCCACACACAATTATTGACCTGAAAAAGTTTAAATACTTTGATGCAACTTTCCAACCGGAGGAGCACATTGTGGAATTGGCTGATGGGACTAGAACCTGTGGTGTCACACAGAAGAGAGGTAATGTGGAGGTATGGCTGCTGAACACAGAGGGCTGCAAAGTAAAGGTGATGATGACTCGGGCGCTGTATATCCCGACGTATCCACAAAGCATTTTTTCTGTTAAGGCAGCAACGTCCAAGGAAGCCTCGATCAGCTTTAAACAAGGATGAGACCAACTCATCTATAAGAACGACACCAGGTTTGACATAATTGAGTATGATAGACTCTATTACTTAGACACATATGAAGAAAACAAAGTTGAGACACATTATGATGCATCTCAGAGCTGTTATGACATTCAAACATGGCATAAAATTCTTGGTCACTGTAATTTTGAAGACGTGTCAAAATTAGAAAAAGTGGTAAAAGGAATGAAAATTAAACGTAAAGTTGAGAGATCTAACCTAGATTGTGAAACCTGTACGCAAGGGAAATTTGTCCGGAGCAGAAACAGAGAACCAGTCGCAAGAGCAAAAACTGTGTTTGAACTAGTCCATACTGATTTGGCCGACCCAATTGAGCCAGTAGCAAAAGACGGATTTAAGCACACTTTAGCATTTACTGATGACTACTCAAATGCAATATTTGTTTACTTTCTGAAAGCCAAGGGTGACACAGGCAAAGCGACTGAAAGGTTCATTGCAGATGCAACCACTTATGGGAGGGTAAAGTGCATCAAATCAGATAATGGCACTCAGTTCATGTCAAAAGATTTTCAGTCACTTCTGAGTAAAAATGCTATAAGAAATGAAACATCAGCACCTTACTCATCCCATCAAA
Organism: Protopterus annectens; assembly: GCF_019279795.1. NCBI lineage: Eukaryota > Metazoa > Chordata > Ceratodontiformes > Protopteridae > Protopterus > Protopterus annectens. The sequence goes on from NC_056741.1 coordinate 1,365,883,209, forward strand.
ATGGGACAGCAGAGAGAAACTGGAGAACACTATTCGAAATGGCAAGGTGTATGTTGATAGAGAGTGACTTACCTAAAGAATTATGGACATATGCAGTAATGACTGCTGCTTTTATTCACAACAGATGTTATAACAGGCTTGTGGGGTAGACCCCATTCTTCACGCTAACAGGAAAGAAACTTTTTCTTTCAAGGATGAGAGAATTTGTATCGGTGTGCTATGCATTCAGACAAGATAAAAATAAGTTAGACCCAAGAGGTGATAAGGGGATCTTTGTCGGATATGATACAAACAGCCCATCATATCTGGACTATTATCCTGACACAGGATGGGTCCTTAGACATAGGTTAGTCAAGTTCATTACTAAGAATGTAGCTGAATGCCAAATTCAGACAGATCCAGAAGTAATGGATGAAGAGTTTAGTACTAGAAGAAGTGTGCATGTTAAGACAGAATCAAAAGCTGACAATGAAATCACAAAAGAAGTACAAGTAAATCACACTGAATCTACAATAGAGGACAAAGACACAAAAATAAGACAGGAAGAGGAAAGGCAGGATACTCACTACTCCAAAAGAGAGAGAAAAACACCTGCATACTTGAAGGGCTATTAGTGTAAAGTTGAAAGGGACGATTATGTGACAGTTAATGTCGACTATTGTTACTGACTAATATGCAACACACCGCAGAGCTTTAAAGAGGCCATGACTTCACCTAACTCGGAGAAGTGGGTCAAAGCTATGAAGGAGGAACTTAAGTCTTTAAAAGAAAACAACACATTCACTCTCACCACACTGCCAGAAGATAAAAATGCAGTGGGGGGTAGATGGGTTTTCACTGTAAAAGACAATGCAGATAATACTGAGACTTAACAAAACTAGATAGGTGGTAAAGGCTACAGTCAAGTTGCTGGTATAGACTACAATGAAACATTTGCACCAACTGCAAGTATGACATCTGTACGAAATCTAATGCAGATGGCAGCTCAGTATGATTTAGAACTGCACCAGATGGATGTACAAACGGCCTATTTACATGCTCCTGTTAATTGTGAGGTGTATATGGAGCAACCTGAAGGTTTTGAAAAGAAATCAAATAATGATGAAAAATTGGCTTGTAAACTGAATAAGTCATTGTACGGATTGAAACAATCTGTCAGTCATTGTAATTGGAATAAAATGTTGCACCTTTGTGAAAATAGTTTTGTCCAAAACCCAACAGAACACTGTGTATACACTAGACAGGCTGAAAATGAGAAAACGGTCCTAATTATATGGGTTGATGATCTCATTATAGCAGCTACTGACAATGAATCACTGAACAATGTAAAAGAAATGCTCAAAGTTAAATTTAAAATGAAAGATCTGGGAAAGCTAAGACATTTTCTAGGCATTGACTTTACCCAAAACAGTGGTGAGGTAAAGATGAACCAAAAGAGGTACATCACAAAAATTCTCGAGAAATTTGGTATGTCTAATTGTAAAGTAAGAAGTACCCCTTCTGAACAAAAAACAAACTTCGAATGTGACAGTGAATCTACCGACCAAAGAAAATATTGTGAGCTTGTGGGTAGTTTGATATATGTTATGACATGTATAAGATCTGATCTTAACTGGATTGTAAGTAAAGTTTCACAATATTTGTCACAACCGAGTGAATCTCATTTAACCATAATCAAACATGTGTTAAGGTACTTAAAAGGTACATTGGACAGAGAGCTGTGTTACAAGAAAAGTGAAGAGAAACTTCAGCTTGTAGCATACAGTGATGCAGATTGGGCAACAGATCAAAATGATAGGCGTAGTACAACAGGTTATTGTCTTAGTCTTAACAGAGACAGGCTTATTATTTCATGGAAATCAAAGAAACAACAAACGGTGGCTTTATCGACATGCGAGGCAGAGTACATGGCATTAGCAGCAACGACACAGGAGAGTTTGTACCTTGTGCAGCTGTTGAGTGGAATGGATGGAGAGTGCAAGTATGTGCCAGTAACAATATTTGAGGACAATCAAGGAGCAATCGCTTTGTCAAAGAATCCTGTAAGCCGTCAGAGATGTAAACATGTTGACATTAAGTATCATTTTGTTAGATCAGCACTTAATGATAACAAAATAAGCATTGAATATTGCCTGACAATGGACTTCGTTGCAGATATCTTTACTAAACCTGCTACAAAATCGAAGATTGAAAGGTTCATGTATTACGTATTTGGTCATGTGATCATGCACTTTATAATAAAGGAGGAAGCGAGGGTTTTCCCCTCTTCAGTTTTTAACCAGATTGATTGCCTTCACGTGTGTTTATTTTTCCTCTGTAAATGTATGTTTAGCCCGGTTTTCCAACCCTTAAGATGATAGCGCCAACAGTTACTGACTTTGGCGGTATAGCAAAATTATGAAAATGAAAGTCGTACATAACATTCAGGAGGTACATGCATAGAAGTAGAGGATAAGAAAAATCATTTGGGTGAAAGTGGTGAAAGTAAAGAGGTAGAATTAGAGGAAAAGGGGGATATGCAGGAGCATTTTGAGAGGGGGAAGTAGGCATGTATAGGTATAGAAAAGAGAACAGAAAAAACAGGGTGAGTGCAGGAAATAGAGACTAGAAGGGAAAAAATAGAATATATACAGATAAAGATAAAGTTTGTTATAAGAATATTAGTAAATAGATTACAAGATAGTTAGAGGCTAATTTAAGTTGGGTTAAAAGTAGGAGTAGAGAGTAAGGAATATGGTTGGGTTTTACATGCAGGGGGTGTACAGCAGTTACAATTCCAAATGGAAGAGAAATAGTTATGTAAGGAAGTTTTAAAAGTAGCAATTTGAGGGTTGGATCTAACAGTGAGAGGGAGGTAATTCCAGAGTCTACCTATTGAACAGTTTACCTTCCTTTGCATAAATATTGCACCATATCAAATCTCTTCTTCTCTCCCACGTCCATGTTTCTGTTTTATACCTTTCAAATATCACTGAGTTTTGTTCTTTATATTTTTGCACTTCTTCTGTCACTTGTTTTTCCAGGTGGCCCAAAGTTCATAGGTATATACTAGGCTAATGCCAATCAGGGCCTTTATAAGCTGAGTTGTGCATTACAACCCAACTGTGTCCCTGTATATCATGGACATTTATTAGGAGTGGCTATTTTAGGAAGATTTCAAGGTTATGTGTGTGGGGGGGTATGATAGTTTGTCATTACTGTCTGCCTCTGTCTATCAGAGAGATGGGGTTCAGACCTAGGGTGAATTTCCAATTTCCCATCCATTGGTCAAGGTTATTCTTAAATTGGGTTAGGGATGGACTCTGCTTCACATGAATGGGCAGCATGTTCCAGAGCATGGGGATCCTCTGAGACATATATCTGTCTCACCAACATGTCTTACTTATGTCATAAGCAAAATTTAAATCATTGGATCTAGTGGTTTTGATACTGTTCATTTTGTGAATGCGCAAAAGGTCCATCAGAGTTTGATCAGAGGATGACTTGTATGCCAGGCAAGGTTCACCTCTCAATGACCTGTAAGAGAGTATAGAGACAAGGCTTTATGGTGATCCATGTATAGCAATGTGTTTATATCTTGGATTCCCCTGGTAAAGAACTTTTGTGGAAATTCCAGTTGTTGCATATGTCCAGCCAGATACATGAAGAAGGCAGCACTATACTCAATTATGGGTTTGATAAGGGCCAAGTAAAGTGGCATTACGACTGCCTTGGATCTGGATATCATGCCCTTACATATAAGGTGGGCGACATAGAATGATGTTCTTATTACCTTGGACACATGTTGTTTAAAGGCTAGATTACTGTCTACATATGTTCTCAGATCACTGACTACTAGGTCAACACTTAGGGGTACTGATGGAGTAATTAGCCTTGGTGGCTATTTTCCCAAAAGGCATTTCCTTTCATCTACATATGCCTTTCATAAATCTGTTGTCTAATAAGTACAACCTTTTCTTTGAAGTATTTGACAGTTTTTCTTGTGCAGGTATTTTTCGTTCCTGTAATTTTGCTTTTAACCTTTGTCTGAAAACTCTGGGCTTCACACGTAATAGTAACAATATACAAGCTCTTCATTATCCTCATTAGTCCAGTTTGCCATTTTTGTGGCTCTTTTTTGGTGTGTCACTTTTTGTGTTTTTGTGGACGACTTACTTCTGCTACAGTAGGGAGGCTATCTGCATTTATGTGTGGTATGTCTGCAGAGGGTTTTTATCTTCACAGCCATAGTGATTAGTTTATCTGTTTTCTTAATGTCTTTACCACTGACCATCTGCAAGTAGGCTGTCCTCAGAGTGCAGACTTTTTTCTACTTTTTTTCTGTGTATAAATGGCATTGGCTTGATATCATCTCTTAAAAGTTTCAAACAATATTACAGGGACACTTTCTTATAAAGCATTATTAGATTTTATTAAGTGAAGAACAATACAGCATTTCTGCTTTGAATGTTAATTAAGAAACATTTAATGACATTTTTTGTGTCTCAGTATTAAAGAAAAAATGAAAATATAACTTTAATACAGATATGCATAGTTCTAGGACCAAAACCACAACATTATATATGCTTTGATTTTTTTTTTTTTTGCAACTCTGAAGAGAATTGGTAGCTAAACAAAGAATGGGCAGGCTCCAGAAAGATGCATACTATAAAGGAAGGCTTGTCCATGGAGCAGATATAGTCCACAAACAGTCTGATCAACAATCAGAGGTGAACTTTTTAACTTGTAGCTACACAAGGTACACCATGTTATTAGAAATAATGCATGGATATGAAAGGGTTAGCAGACAGTTGTGTTTGTAGTGCCATGAGCTGGACAGTCTCTGCAAGACAGAGAAGCAGGGAGAGTGACATGAGTTTGCACAGCATGATATGGGTTCAATGTCTGTGTTTGGGTTTGAACCCAAGACTCGCATATGACATTTTCTGAGTAGTATAACTGCACCAAGTAAACAGGAGTTCAAAAGTTGACAGCACTATCCATCTTGGATGGTAGATAAGACCCAGGAGTTCTGAGATTTCTTGATTGTCTTAAATACAGTAGCTCTTTACTTCTTTTCTAATTTCCCTTTGAACAGTTCTTGGCACCTGCTAACCTATTTGCTGTGTGGGTGCTTGTTCTCTTGTGTTTGTATCGTGCTTGTTCTCTTGTGTTTGTATTGTGCTTGTTCTCTTGTGTTTGTATCATGCTTGTTCTCTTGTGTTTGTATCGTGCTTTTTCTCTTGTGTTTGTATCATGCTTGTTCTCTTGTGTTTGTATCATGCTTGTTCTCTTGTGTTTGTATCATGCTTGTTCTCTTGTGTCTGTATCGTGCTTGTTCTCTTGTGTTTGTATCGTACTTGTTCTCTTGTGTTTGTATTGTGCTTGTTTTCTTGTGTTTGTATCGTGCTTGTTCTCTTGTGTTTGTATCGTGCTTTTTCTCTTGTGTTTGTATCATGCTTGTTCTCTTGTGTTTGTATCATGCTTGTTCTCTTGTGTTTGTATCGTGCTTGTTCTCTTGTGTTTGTATCGTGCTTGTCCTCTTGTGTTTGTATTGTGCTTGTTTTCTTGTGTTTGTATCGTGCTTGTTCTCTTGTGTTTGTATTGTGCTTGTTTTCTTGTGTTTGTATCGTGCTTGTTCTCTTGTGTTTGTATTGTGCTTGTTTTCTTGTGTTTGTATCGTGCTTGTTCTCTTGTGTCGTGCTTGTTCTCTTGTGTTTGTATTGTGCTTGTTCTCTTGTGTTTGTATCGTGCTTGTTCTCTTGTGTTTGCATCATGCATCATTAAGGCCTTACTTCACATTTGAAACTAAACAGCGAATAAACTCTATACTGTCCTTATTCATTTCATGGGTTTAAATTGGCAAGCATCTGAGAAGAATCTGACCATAGAGGCCTACTGTTTCATTTTTCAATGACCACTGAAGTGAATCTTCTTTATCTGTACCATCCACAAGGTTACATACCACAAGCACCTTGCCTACCCTGTTGTTATTGGGCTGTTTCATGAATGATCTATTCTTTCAGCTAACATGAAGCATGTTATTTTATATATATTTTGCTGACTGGATAGCTTCCACTTTGGATCAAAGTGGGAGGTACAAGTTGCAACAGTGTTTGCTTGTAGTGATGTACATGTCAGATGCTCTGGAAGTTGAGTAACATATGGATAGCCAGCAAGAGTAAATGTATGCAGATTTTGAGGATTTATACAAGAGCTTTGTAGGTGTTATTGTACTTTAGTAGAGACACTGTGTTAAAGAGCTTTATCGTAACTGCAACTGATAAGGCAGGTGCATAAGTTAAGGTAACATTCCAGGGGAAATTGGCGCTGTGACTATGGGGCCTTCAGAGGTTGATAGGTGTATACCAGGCTATGACATCATCAGACCATTAGGAGCTAAACCACTGCAATTCCTGTTAATATTCCCTGTATCCAGGAGTCCAAAGAGTTACACCAGAGCTGACTTTATTATTCACCATTCACTCATCCAGGCTAGAATTCAAGAGAGGGTTAGGGAAATACTTTGTTTGATATGGAGAGGAAGCATATTCTATATTTAGGGAAACCTGTGGGAGAGGTGTCTATACTACCAATAGGTTCTGTTAATATTATAATGCAGATTGGGTGTTGGCTATACTACCAGGTTTATGAACGTAAAAGGTCAAGCGGGACAGGTTCGTTTGCAGCCTTGTAAGCTCAACAGAGGTTGCTACACTGAGGCGTGTAGGACATAGAGAGGAGTGACAGGGCTTTTATAGGTTCATAGGTTCATAGGTTTATACTAGGCTATCTGCCCTAAGGCATTTATAAGCCTAGCCCAAAGTTTTGTGGCTTACGCCACCCCTTATATGAAAAAATACTGTGCCCATTAGTTTGTTGTGCCTCTGTCCAGCAGTGACACAGAGATGATTCACGGGGTAAACCTACAATCTCCCATCCACAGGTCAAGATTTCTCTTGAACAGAGCCAGCGAGGTGCTCTGCCTCACATGGACCGGGATTTTATTCCACAGCATAGGGAGTCTCTGAGTGATAAATCTATCCCTCCAGCACATCCTATTTATATCTGTGCTAAGGTTTAAGTCGCTTGCTCTATTTGTTTTGGTGGATTTGGATTTTTTGAGGTGGAGCATGTCCATTAATTCCGGGTTGGACATGGCCTTGTATGTCAGGCACATGTCACCTCTGAGCAGACGGTATGCGACTGAATAGAGCTGGAGTTTCTTCAATCTGGCAGCATATGACAGATTTTGGAGTCCCTTTATCCTTTTGGTGAGGAACTTTTGGGGTCTCTCCAATTGCTGCAGATGTCAGGTGAGATACATCCAGAATGGGGCATTGTACTTGATCATTGGTCTGATAAGTGAAGAGTACAGGGGAACAATGACCTCACTAGATCTGGATGTGAATCCCTTCATGATCAGGTGGGCAATGTAGAAGGTCTTTCTAACCACTTTAGCAATGTGAGTGTCAAAAGAAAGGCCACTGTCAACCTGGGTCCCCAGGTCCCTGATAACCTCTTCTGTGCTTAGTGGATTGCCACCTATATGGTAGCTTGGGGTTACCTTGTTTTTCCCGAAGGGTATGACTATACATTTTTTGGCATTTAACTTCAGGCCATGGCTCTGGCACCAGCTATCTGTTTCTGTGAGTCCCTTCTGAAGGATATCCGTGTCCGATGCACTTTCCACTATGGCGCCCAGTTTGCAGTCGTCTGCAAACTTTGTCAGCCAAAGTCCTCCCATGTTGGTCTGTACTTCTGAGAAGTAGATGCCGAACAATAGGGGACCAAGGACCGAGCCCTGTGGGACACCACTTGTGACCGGCTTGGAGTCTGACATAGCGCCAGCAACTCTAACCCTGTGGGTTCTGTCCTTAAGCCAGTTTGCAACCCATCTTGTGACATATGGGTTTACATTTAAGCTGGTATGTTTTTCTACAATACTCAAGTGGGGTATGGTGTCGAAAGCCTTTGCAAGGTCAAGGTAGGCTGTATGGACTGCCTTTCCGTCATCAATGGCCTTGGTGACTGTTTCGAAGAAGTCGACCAAGTTCAAAAGGCATGATCTGCCCTTGACAAAGCCAAACTGGGTCAGGTCCAATGACTGCAAGTCCCCTATATCTTTGTTTATGAGCTCCATTATGATCCTCTCCATAGCTTTGCAGACTAGACTTGTTAAGCTTATGGGGTGGTAATTACCAGGGTCTGTAGAGGCACCGCCTTTGTGGAGTGGGACCACAGTTGCCGTACGCCACTCCTTGGGCATGTATCCTGTGGTAAGGCTGAGATTAAACAGCTGCCTTATGTGCAGGTTTAATTCCTCATTTAGCTCGTGTAGCACACAGCCGGGGACACCATCTGGTCCCATTGATGCTGTGTTTTTAGCTTTAGAGAGAGCAGCTTTCACCTGCGCATTTGAGATGTCTGGGAGGCTACACTCCGCTGGGATAGTTATCTCTCCTTTAGGGGGGGGGGTGAAGTTTGCACTGAACCTGTCTGCCAGTATGTTGGCAATGTCTGTGGGTTCAGTGATTTTTGTATCATTTTGGACTAATTTTGAGCATATCTGGGAGTTTCCACCCAGGTTCCTAACATAGCTGAAAAAGGCCTTATGATTGTCCTTTGAATCCATGGCAATTTTTCTCTCAAAATTGGCCTTAGTTGATTTTATGAGTGCTCATAGTTTTTTACTAATAATGATCAGGAGTGACTTCCCTTTTATGGATTTTGTTCTATCATGTAATAGCTTTCTCCTCTTATTGTAAAGTTTGTTAATGGCTGGGGTCCACCAGACTGGATGTTTGCCCTTTGTGGAAAGAGTCTTGGTTTTATTTGGGATTGCCTGATCCATGCAGTCCTGGAGGTGTTCATAGAAGGCATTTGTAAGGGCTTCCGCAGCTTGGGTTGTGGTTTCCACTGGCTCAGGGGCCTTGAAGGATACCACACCAGTCTTGAGTAGTGTGAAGTTTGCTTTAGAGAAGTTCTTCACTGTGGTCTTTTTGTTTGGGGTGGGGCGGGATGTGGATTTCCAGTGAGATTAGTTTATGATCAGATCTCACCAATGAGGGATATACTTCCAGTGTGGAGCATTTTGTCCCCATGTTTGTGATAATGAGATCTAGTATATTTTCTCCTCTCGTGGGAACAGTGACTAGCTGTTCCATGGCATTTGAATTTATGAACTCCAGGAACCGTTGGGCTAGAAAGTTAGGGCTTGAGTAATGTTCCCAGTCTATATTCGGGTAGTTGAAGTCACCCAATATGATGGTGTTTGGAGATACATTTATACCCTCCAGTGTCTTCAGGAAGGCTGTGTGGGGTTCCTGAGTTTGAGAGGGTGGCCTGTAGCATGCTACAAATTGTAGAGCAGTTTTGCCTATGGTTAGTTGCACCTGGATGGTTTCCAAAGCTTAGGCGTTGCCACCAACCTGGAGGTGTGGGTATCCTTTATGAATATGGATACACCCCTCCTTTTGTGGTGTGGTCCGGGTTTTGGGGCGGAGCATGATATGAGGTAAAACCTAATAGTGCCGGGTGCTCTCAGGAGCCTTGAACCAGGTTTCAGTTACAGCACAGACATCGATGTTCTCCATACTGAGAAGGGCCTCGAGTGCGTGCATTTTGAGATTTAGACTTCTGGCATTGAGCAGCATTACCCTCAGTTTCTTCCCATTTTTGTTTTCTAGGGTGGTAGGTTTAGAATTTGAGCCTTGCCTAAAAAGGCACTATGGGGTGGCAAGAGCCTTAGCCAATATTCGAATCCCAGGGTGACAGGTGCAAGCCATCCCTTGCGAAGCAGCGTGGCTTGTCAAGCATGTCATCCCAGGCAGACAGACACTGGATCCCCTTTGAATGACACCAGACATTAAGCCAATTGTTAAAGCTGATCATCTTGTCTCTATATTGTGGCATCATTCTTGGTGAAGGAAGGATACTGCTCAGGGTCAGGGTCATACCTGCCTGGGCTACATAATCAGAGAGCTCCTCTATGTCTCTTTTCATGTAGTCCAGGGAGGTACATCTCAAGTCGTTCACAGCAGCATGGACAATGACTGTGTCATATTTGTACTGGAGTGACCTGAGTGCTTGTGTTATGTGGCGGATTCTAGTGCCTGATAGGCAGCTTACTGTGACCCTCTCCTTGTTCAGCCTGGTGAGTGGGACGTCAGTGTATCTGACTATGGAGTCACCTATGACAAGTATGTTTGGTGTTGTATTTGGCCTTAAGGGCTGTGACTGCTTTGCACAATGATTTTGTGGTTTATGTGTTGCTTGTGGGGTGTCTTGAGGTAGCAGTTGTTTGGTTGTCTGCTTTGGAGGCCTCTGCTGTTTAGGTAAATTTTTACTCAGAGCCTCCGAGTATGTCTTTGTGTGTTTATGTGTTTGATTCAGTGGTGTGGTAGCATTATGTGAGGCTGGTTTTGTTGTGTGTGTAGTTGCCTTCTCCTCCTGTCTGGTCTTGCCAGTCCTAAGTTGAGAGAGCTCAGCCTCCAGTTTGGCTAAATAGCTGCATCTCTCGCAAGTATTTGTGTTATGTGGGAGGAGGAGAGGGTTGTCTGTGTACATGAGGCAGTTATAACATTGCCTCAAGATTCCCAGATTCACCAGCTGGACCGGAGAGGAGATTGACAACTGACCTTTGGGCATGCTAGAATAATATTGGGAATTCCTTAATAATTGAAAACAAGGGCCAGTGGAGAGTGAGGGTGTAGTGCTTTTAATTTTTAGTGCTGACTTATATAATTGCTTTAGTGAGCAAGTGCCAGGTAACTTGAGTGTAATGTGTTACAAGTAACTAAATGCAAAAACGACAAACAGTAACTTTCTTTCAAGTGAAACAAGGAAATAAGTACAGTAAGCAATGCAGATATCACTAGTGATCCACAGAAGTGCTGAGAAGCCACGTATTAGGTGGAATTAGTGTTCCAGGGAAATAACAAGCAAACAAACAACAAGCATATAAACAAAGCTAGATTCAGCAGGCCTGGATCTAGTCTATGCTACAAACAAGGTGTACCAATTTCAGTAAGATACAGTTCAGATATTCAGGCACTATAAACCTTTAACCAGAAATTCCCAGCTCAGAAGGGCAGAGTCCAGCCTCTTCTCCCACAAGAGTGCAGACCACGAACCTTCTTAATGTAAAATAACTGGCCTGAAGCCCAAGTGCTTAAACCAGAACTAATACACTTGGAAATTCTTCTAATTTTCTACATTGTTTGGTTACTAATACACTTGGACACTGGACTCTCAATCAGCAGTTCCCAACTTAGAAGGATGAAAGCTACCTGTCCTGCCACCACAGTGCTTGCCACAAACCTTCCTAATGTAAAACAACTGGTCTGAAGCCCAAGTGCTTAATCCAAAAGACTTAGAATGATAGCTACACTTTAATCAAGTTACAACCAAGCAGTAATAAATACAATTGAATACTTTAGAGAATGTCTGGATTAGTGCTCAAGTTACACAAACAAAGCTAGATCCAGCAGGCCCAAATCCAGTCTATGCCACAGCAAACAAGGCGCACCAACTTCAGTAAGAAGCAGTCCAGATATGCATGCACTATAAGCCTTTAACCAGAAATTCCCAGCTCAAAAGGGCAGAGTCCAGCCTCTCCTCCCACAAGAGTGCAGACCCCGAACCCTCTTAATGTAAAATAACTGGCCTGAAAGCCCAAGTGCTTAAACCAGAATTAATACACTTTTAGAATAACAGACACTGAGCCCTCAATCAGCAGTTCCCAACCTAGAAGGATGTAAGCTACCTTTTCTGCCACTACAGTGCAGACCACAAACCCTCTCAGTGCAAAACAACTGGTCCGAAGCCCAAGTGTTTAAACCAAAAGGCATAGAATGAGTTACACCAAGCAGTAATAAATGCAATTGAGTATTTTTAAGATGATGCAAAAGTAAATGAAGTAGGTAGAAACACAAGTACAGTAAAAGCAGATGAAAATTTTTTTTTTTTTTTTTTTTTTAATCTGAACAAGTGCTGAGATCAAAGAAACAAATTTGAGTGCTGAAACTAGAAAACTGGCTAGTTATAAGAAAAAAACAAGCTAGAAGGCTTCCCTCAAACACAGAAGGGCTTGGGGGCTCAGAAGCCTACAAATAGTCTATACCACTTAACAGGAAAGGCAGGAAATAAGCTTAATTTTTTTTGTCTGTTTCACAGATGCTCTCTTTGTACACAGTAGGAGTGCCTGAAATCAGAATATGATCTCACTGCACTCAGTTGAGTGAGCAAATGAGATGGGCCCAGAGGCAGGCTGAGGAGCGGGCAGTTTCAAGGCCACTAAGGTTAACACCAAAACAAAAACAGAGAGGGTGGGTGGGAATAACTGAAGAGCAGAGTTAAAACTGCCAGTTCAGTTAATATTCCTTCAACACAGTTTAAATCACCTTCAACACAGTTTAAATCAAATTAAATACTGTATTTTTTTTAAAAAAGTGCAGATAAAGGTACTTAAATTCTCTCATACGTCCAGTTGAATATAACCAAGTTCTTAGCCAGCCAAAGCTGAGGTTTTTAAGCAGAAAATATTTCACACTGTACCACTTAAATAGGCAAGGACAGGAAATCAAAGAATGTGGCTACCCCCACACCTGTAATTACTAGCAAATAACAAATTCAGCAAACACTAGCTTCAGTTCAAGTTACTGAAAATTCATTCATTATTATTCATCAGACAACTCATATTCCACATTTTCTTGGTGAGGAAGTGTTTTGGCTTTTTTTAAGAAACGATATGTCTTGATAAATACATGCCAAAGGAGGACATGTATTATGTTATGTGACTGATAAAAGAAGAGCAAGGAGAGACAGCAATTTTCTTGGACCTGGAGAATATATGTTTAGTTATTAATTGCACTAGGCAGAAGGATTTCCTAACTGATATGTGATGATTAAAAGGAAGCTTGCTGTTCACAAATGTACTTAGGGATCCTATGACAATATGAATTTCTGAAGGGAATACCTTTAATGTAATGAATGCAGGGGTTGTTTTAGCATCCCAAAGAAAAAAAGACACAATAAATGGCATACCAGGTGGATGAAACCAAAGCTGAAATCACATCAAAATCATCACTAGACTAACCATAGAAAGTAAACGTATTTAGTGCTTTCATCTGAGCATAAACCAGAGTTTTTCAGAATAAATCAAAATGTACCAGCTCACTTCAATAAGGAACAGGCAAACATGTCAAAGTCAAAGTCAAAATAATGTTATTGTCGATCAGATATACACAGCAGTGCAAGCTGAATGAAATTACATTGCTTTGGTCCCCGTGCAAGACATAAAAATGAACACATAGTTTGAATGACACAGTAAGACTAATGCACATACAGTAATAATTATAATCTCAACAACACTATAAATTACCACAATTGGACAGGAAGACATTAGACAATATTATACTAGTAGGTATTGCAAAGACTATGACTTCACATTATGATTGCTTGGATATTGCACTTCATCAGCTATAGTATGATATATTCTGATGATCATATTGCACATGTGTGGAATTGTGACTCACTCCTGACTTTTGCACATTCAGGAAGTAATAACATACGAAATCAGGCAAACTGTACTAGTTACTGATACTTCGCAGCAAGGGGCATACTGATTGGATTATTTGCTGCCATGCCTGGCATTCAAGTTCAGCAACCTTATGGATAGAGGAAAGTGTGTGACCACCTATATAGCATCTTATTGGTTCACGCAACCCCCCCCCAAAATTATACTAATAATGCCCTATGCAGGCCACTCTTGCTTGGTCTGGACTAAAGAAGAAGTTTTTGGTCATGGTCATTAACCATGAACCATGCGACTATGGGGGTAATTGCCATGAACTATGCGACTATGGGGGTAATTGCCATGAACTATGCGACTATGGGGGTAATTGCCATGAACTATGCGACTATGGGGTAATTACCATAAACCGTGTGACTATGGGGGTAATTCTGAAACTGTGATTAGAAGTTAGGCAAACTAAATGACAACTAATTTTGCATTCTGATAGACATCCAGGTTTGAATGGTACCATAAATATTATTTTTTAAACGAAAGATGAATTTGTAAATCTTAATATTAAATATTTATTATGTATTTTGTTTTTATTAACATTATGATTATTTTGAAATTGTTTAAATGTTTGTATTTGACATTATTAAGCTGGGTTTAAATGATCCAAGAAGATATTACATAGCAGGTCACATATTTTCTAATGTTGATTTTTTTGAGTTTTCAGCTTCCTAAACAGAACAATTTTGCATTTCTTTGTATGGAGCTTAAATTAAAAAAAAAAACACTAGTACCATAGATTGATTGAATAATATACCAGGCCCTCAAGACATGGTACACATAGCTAGAGTGGGTTTGATACTGTATGTAAAGAAATACTGAAGTAAAGAAGGAAAAATATACTCTCTAAAGTAGGTTGTGCATCAGGCCTGGCAAGCCGGTACGTAAAAATCAACTGCCAATCATTAGCGGACCGGAGTTCCGCTGTGGCGACCCCTAACCAGGAAAAGCCGAAAGACGCAAACAATATATATATATATATATATATATATATATATATATATATATAAATAACTCTGAGACCTGAGACTACACAATACTAGGGAAAGGGAATATTCCCAAACCCTGGGAGGGAACTGGGAAAACTCACCCAACTATCGACCATCTGCTTAGTCAAACAGATTGTGTTGACTACATAGTTTTCAACTCCACACAGAAGATGCTCTAGCTGAGAATCAAACGGGACAATGTCTTGCTATGAGGCGACAACGCTGCCGCAGCACCACCAACAGCACACCTACAAAACCTGTGATTGGTGGTATTATCAATTAGGTATCAGGAGATTTTATAAAGTGTTAATTTTATTCTAATTGTTCTGAAACGGTCCTGTTTGGGGGGAGAACGAGTTTGATGTTTTTATGAATAATGTGTTGGATTAGTGACGGCGGCTCCCTTCTTCCTCTTGTCTGCTAGCTGCGCTGTTTAATTTGAGGTATACCTTTCAACTCTCCAACTTTGCAGGATGTCCAAATTTTTGTCTCAGATTTTTGGTTTGTTCCTCAAAAAAGTGCGTTTATCTGGCAAATCTTTGAGGACTGAAGATAGTAAACAATGACAGACATCTGAGTTTCAGGCTTCACATCCTTCAGAAAACGTATGATAATACAAAACCTTTTATTCCAGCTACTTTCTAGGTTTATAAGAGTAATACTTAAAACCTGTCCCTGATTTTGGGCCTTGAGCTCCTCATTATTTTTGGTTTTGTCCAGAATTTTTGCACTAAAGTGGACATGTAAGATTTTAAGACATTTTTGTAATGAATCATTTGTATTTTGCCCTGAAGTAACAATATACTTGCACAATAGGTTCCTAGATTCCAAGGTGCAGTAACAAGCTTGATAGTTGTTTTCCCATGTTAAATCTTACATGTACCCATGTATTCATTAACATTTTTTAAACATGTGAAGGGATTTCTACATTTCAGTACACTAAAGTGCAATGCTTAAAAGTCTGCTTTCACTCTGTATCACATTGTACTTTTTCCCTTTAATCTGCCTCACCTAAATCAGTTTATGTGAGATGACAGACCAATCATTTTAAGCTCCTCTATAGGGGAATCAGAATGGGAACATGATGTTTCTTGGTAGGAATAGTGAACCAAACACATCTCTTTGAATCATAAATCATGCAGACAACCAAAGGCACTACCCCAAAATCAATACAAGCTGCTCGAAATGCCAAAATGTCAGAGATGGTCAGAGGTAATTGTAGCATGTAGATCTCCTCCCACTTAGCATTCTCTGGTGGCTGAAAAAATTTGGTGACTAGGACTTGATGAAATCTTTTTTGCAAGATATATACTTGGTGAATTATAGTGGATCCAATCAATAATCAGTAGTGATTATTTACACAAATGCTAGTAGTTTTTATTGCAAGTTAGTAAAAGTTTAATTCCACTAGCCATGTTTTTCTTACGATAAAGGAACATTTCAGTATGCACACCACTCTAGCTAATGGAATGTACTTGTAACCAGTGTTACCTTTCAGAGCTACTATTCAAACTGACCAGTATATAAAATATTTTGTTTTCTACCACAGCTTTGTCAATCTAAACCTGTCTTTGTGTTTCAGCAGCTGTCTTTATTGTGCACTGACAACATTTAAAATGGGGACTGAGGACCTTAGGTATTTTGTTGTTTCAAATGTGTTTTGCATTTTTCTCCCTTCATTTTCCCTTCTACCTTAGACATCTAACCTCTAGCCCTGGGACATCAGACACAGTGTAATGCTATGTGGCACTGCTCACAACATGGCAAGATACCACACTCAGTGGAACATATCTGTGCTGCAAACATGCTGCAAAGTTTTTCTTTAACACCTTTATTACATTATCTCTAAAGACATAGGCACACATGCAATAATAGAAAAGAAAATAAGCCATATTAACATTTTTTATATTCATGCATTACACAGTCCATGTTTTCTTTCTTTCTTTCTTTCTTTATAATAATTATTCACTTCAGCATTACATAGACTGATCAGTTTCTGTCTTCCCTTAAACCTCTCTCTTCCTGAATATTATTCTGCATATGTTATTCCCATATATTCCATTTATTGCTATGTAATTCACTCCTTCCCTTTTTAAAAAAATCCCACTTTCAATTCTTTTATCTGCTTTATGATATTCAGTACTTCAAGTCCTGTTAGTTGATTTCCATTTTCTACAAATTGCTTTTTTGGCAGCCAGTAGCATTTAACGTAATAAGGCTTTATGTACAGGTAATCCCATTTCTATGTCCCAGCTCAGAAGAATAATTTCCTTAGATCAGCCCTTTGACTCCCCAACATGTTCCAACATTTCTGATCAATGCTCTGCAGGGAATATGTTACAAAGGGGTCTGCATTTATCAGGTAGGTACAGTGGTCTAGCATAAAGTGTTTCTAATCATGTTCCAGAACAGTATTTGGAGTAAATGGGAGACGTTTAGCTGGGACATCAGGAAAAGTTTTACTTTCTTCAATAAACTAGTGTCACAGGAGCTGACTAACTGAACATCTACCAATTTATTCATATGGGACCTCAGTTTGTTATCTCCTTTAAATGATGAATATAATAAGACTCATCTTGATATAGGAGCAACATGGCCCCAAATACCAGATAATGTATGAATCTTGCATAATCTCTTGTGATTCAGTAATTATGTATAGGTCATGGTTTGCAAACTGGTCCCGGTACAATATGCCTATAACAAGTGAAATCATATTCATTTGAGTTATTTTTTCAGTACTGTCTCTGACACACTGTTTATCATTTGCTTCCCAGGTACATCTGCAGATGTAATTGGAGGTATTGTGGGGGGAGTCCTATCAGGGATCTTCCTCATCCTCGTCATCATCTTTGTGTGCTGGAAGTATGGGCCATGTTGCAAAGGTGCGTGAATAAAATCAGAGGTGTTGGTTAATATCACAACTGTAATTTTAACGTTGAATATATTATTTACTCTAGTATTCAGTTATGTGGAATCAGGCACGTAATAGTGCCTTCTAGTGGGAGGGTAACTGTTGCCCTCAAGATGTAACAGGAAAGTGAAGTAATTGACATTAAGCATTTTAGGAGTGCTCTATAAAAATGTTAGAATAATAGAAGGTGCCGATATCCTTATTTTTATGAATCTTTTACCCAACTTTTATCAGTTGAGATCAAACTACAGTAAAACAAATTCAACATGTCATCAAACATAGATTATGCAATGTGAAAATAATCCAATGAGTGCCTCAACGGGGCAAATGCTTCTCTGTTCAAAACCCAAACAGTCAATAAAAGAAATAAAGCCAGAGATAGCAAACCAAGTACCGACGCTGAATATAGCAATAAGTCCAGCATATAAACAGTCTATGCGTATTCACCAGGCACAGTCTCCAGTAATCCAGCAAGTAAAATATTTATTCAAAACGAATGAGTTAAAACAGGTTAGCGCTTTCACCGATGTGGCTTCTTCAGACCTTCTCATTAAATTAATTTACAAACAGTTTATATACACCATTTAAGCGGGAAAACCATTCAGTCTTAAAGGTATACTACAAAAGAACAATAAAAACTTAATAAAATGTATTTAAACATGTATATAATCATTACTATACTTACTCTAAATACTGCACATATTATAAATACTTAAAATAGTCAGTTCAATTCATCTATGTAGTTTTTTTATTCTCAAAAATGGTTTTACTGAAACCATACCATTCAGACCAGGTGGGGTATCAGACCTCAATCTAATAATCCAATTTGCTTCCCTTGTTTCAGTATAGGTCCTAATGTCCCCCCCTCTCGGTCCTGGTGTAATCTGCTCAACTATTAAAAATTTAAAAGCATGTTTGTCCCCTCTATCCTTAACATGTCTCGCCAAAGCATTCGTTTTCAAACCAATCCTGATGTTATAAACATGTTCACGTATTCTGTCCCTCAACATCCTATTTGTTTTACCAATATAGAATGCATCGCATTCCATACAGAAGGCTAAATAAACAACATTGGATGTTAGGCAAGTCCCTCTTACTTTAAATTCATATTCTCTTAGGGTTGTTGGATGTATAAATATATTATCTGTAGCAATATAATTACAAAAATTGCATTTATTGCACTTCATTATTCCATACACTTCTATATTATCACCACTCGTTTGTTCTCTAGGATAACATAATAATCTTTTTAAGTTCTTCTTGTTTCTATAGATGAACTTGGGTGCTTCACCAACAATACCTTTAAGTGTGTGATCTACAGTTAAAACATCCCAATATCCTCTAATAATATCCTTTATGTTCCCTACATCACTAGTGTAGAATATAGAGCATGCCATCCCTCTATCAGTTATCCTTCCATTACTTCCTATTAATGTCTCCTGAACCATACTTTCCTCACGTGCATACATGTCACTAAAGTAGGGTGCGGCTCTATTCTCTCTGAATGTAGTCATATCTAGAAATCCTTTGGAAATTTCATTGACAGAGTAGCCCCTGGATAAGAACCTATCTCCTAGGTCACTAAGTTCTTGTTCATACCCTGTCACAGTAGGGTTATATCTAGAAATTTGCATTGCTTGTCCTTTCACTATATTTTGATAGACATATCCTGGGTGCATGCTTGTCCTGTGTAATAGGGAAGCTGCTGTAGCTATTGAGCTTCCGTACACTATCAGACAAGCTGAGATGACGAGAGATCCGGTGCGTCCAACCGCGGAGAAATTCAAGGAGATGATTTCCTCTACGTTTAACCCTCTTACACTGTATCATGCTGAGTTAGATGAACAAGAAGAAGGAAGCGTCGAATTTATCGATCGTGAAGGAATGAGAAGTTCATTGGAACATTTAGAAGGAGACCTGTTAAAACTCAAATGCATGCAGACGCAGAGACAGCATTTTGATGTCTGCTTGCAGCGTAAAATCATACCGAGAGGGTTGAGGGTTTTGAAAATGCCGACGACCGGTACCCTATACCCGAAGCTCCTTTATAAGTGGCAAAGACTGAACATTCAGGTAAGCCTCAGTTATATGGAGCTGCTGAATGATTTTTTCAAACCACTTGATGAATCTTTGAAAGCTGATGTCGTTAGACAACAACATGATCTGTTTGAACGCTTTCCTGATAAGTTTTTAAATGAACATTTTAACAGACTATTAGATAACGTTTCCCAATATGAGAAACGCCTCTTGGATCAGAAAAGATCCAAGTTAAAAAGAGACATCAACGATTTTTATAAAGGGAATATCTTTACTTGGCCGAGATATGAAGGAAGAAGCACTGCTACTTCCTTGGGACATTTTAATAGAGACAATTCTGCTATTAATAAACCTACTGTATGTGATGTATCTGTAACAATGAATAGTAGTGATTTAGCAACAGAGAATAGGGTTATAGATAGTGGTCATACGAACAGTAAGACCAGAATAGATAAGCACACTGAAGGAATAACTGTAATAAATAGCATGGATGGCAGTAGGAATGGCTGCATAGTTAATGAAGATATGATGAATGAAATTATACCTATCCAACCTGTGAACAGCAATGAAATTAATAAGAGCAACAGTTTACAAGAAGCTAATAATGTTAATGAAAATGTTGATGTAGTAGTAGTCCGCAGGAAGACTAATGAAGGGTACACATCACAGAGTGTTAAAAATAAGAATAATGTGATAGTCGATAGCGGCCCAAGAGAAGTTCATAATTTTGATATGGCACACCCTTTCCCCATCAGAGTAGAGAGACAAGAGGGAAGGATGCGTTCAATAAGCAGGGGAAGGCAGAAAAGAAAGCACTCTGCAGAGAGATACACCAATCACAACATAAAAAAGATGTGGGAAGGGAGGATGAACAATTAATTTTTAATATCTCCAAACATGTATTGACAATAGACGAAATAATAGTGTTGAATAAAGGTCTTTCCTTTATTCCTACCAATGCCAGCAGGTATGAAGAAACCGTAAGGGATTTTAAACTTTTTGTTCGAAATCTATCATTAAAGATTTTTTTCAATGGCCAAAGCTCTCAACCGAGAAAGGAGTTTAGAAAACCAAGTGTATTCACACCACCTTTACATCCCCTATTGGCTGCATATAGCAAACTGGTTGAGAATGAGTTATCTAGGATGCATGAGAGTGACATCAGAAAGACAACTAGGAATAGATATAACCTGTCTTATAATCAGAGGGTATCATTGAAGAACTTAATGAATGACCAGTCACTGGCCATCAGACCAGCAGATAAGGGGGGTGGGGTAGTATTGATGGATAAGGAACAATATGTCAATGGGATGAGAACTATGCTATCTGATGATAAATATTACATGCATATAGAACAAAGTATGATTAAGATCATTGTTTATAGGATCCAACATAATCTAGAAGATTTATATAAAGCTAATATTATTGATTTAGAATTATATGAATATATGTGCATAGAATGTCCCCTGATACCAATTCTTCATGGACTCCCCAAAATTCATAAAAATATGGAAAACCCCCCGTTTAGACCTATTGTGGCCGGTAGAGGGTGGTCAACAGAGCCACTGTCCATTTATGTAGAAAATCAACTTAGACCATTAGTGGAGAAGAATGTCTACATTCTAAGAGATACCAAACAGTTTTTACTAGATTTGAATGAGTTTATGGGGAATGTACCAATAACAACTGAGTACATCTTTGTTACCTTAGATGTGCAATCCCTCTTTACTGTGATTCCTAATACAGAGGGCATAATAATGTTGAGTGACTATTTGAAACGTAATTCACAGATGATAAATAGTAAGATTGAGATATTAATGTTCTTTTTGGAGATGATATTGGAATCCAATGTTTTTTACTTTGAGGGTGAATTCTATCTACAGAAGGATGGCGTAGCTATGGGCACTTCTTGTGCCAATAGCTACGCCAATCTATATATGGCTGAATGGGAACATGTCCAATTGTTTAATAGGAAATTGTATAAGAAATATGTAAAATTTTATAGACGTTTCGTGGACGACTTGTTCCTGATTTGGATGGGTACATCTAGTGAACTGAGTTTATTTGTAGATGAAATGAATTCCAGTAATGAATATCTTAAGTTCACATATGAGTCGTCAGGAACTAAGTTACCATTCCTAGGCGTTTATGTAGAAAGGCTATCCAATGGAATGATAAATACGGGGGTATATAGGAAGAAATGTCATAAGAATTCCCTATTACACAGGACAAGCATGCATCCAGGATATGTCTATCAAAATATAGTGAAAGGACAAGCAATGCGAATTTCTAGATATAACCCTACTGTGACAGGGTATGAACAAGAACTTAGTGACCTAGGAGATAGGTTCTTATCCAGGGGCTACTCTGTCAATGAAATTTCCAAAGGATTTCTAGATATGACTACATTCAGAGAGAATAGAGCCGCACCCTACTTTAGTGACATGTATGCACGTGAGGAAAGTATGGTTCAGGAGACATTAATAGGAAGTAATGGATGGATAACTGATAGAGGGATGGCATGCTCTATATTCTACACTAGTGATGTAGGGAACATAAAGGATATTATTAGAGGATATTGGGATGTTTTAACTGTAGATCACACACCTAAAGGTATTGTTGGTGAAGCACCCAAGTTCATCTATAGAAACAAGAAGAACTTAAAAAGATTATTATGTTATCCTAGACAACAAGGGAGTGGTGATAATATAGAAGTGTATGGAATAATGAAGTGCAATAAATGCAATTTTGTAATTATATTGCTACAGATAATATATTTATACATCCAACAACCCTAAGAGAATATGAATTTAAAGTAAGAGGGACTTGCCTAACATCCAATGTTGTTTATTTAGCCTTCTGTATGGAATGCGATGCATTCTATATTGGTAAAACAAATAGGATGTTGAGGGACAGAATACGTGAACATGTTTATAACATCAGGATTGGTTTGAAAGCGAATGCTTTGGGGAGGCTTGTTAAGGATAGAGGGAACAAACATGCTTTTAAATTTTTAATAGTTGAGCAGATTACACCAGGACCGAGAGGGGGGGACATTAGGACCTATACTGAAACAAGGGAAGCAAATTGGATTATTAGATTGAGGTCTGATACCCCACCTGGTCTGAATGGTATGGTTTCAGTAAAACCATTTTTGAGAATAAAAAAACTACATAGATGAATTGAACTGACTATTTTAAGTATTTATAATATGTGCAGTATTTATAGTAAGTATAGTAATGATTATATACATGTTTAAATAAATTTTATTAAGTTTTTATTGTTCTTTTGTAGTATACCTTTAAGACTGAATGGTTTTCCCGCTTAAATGGTGTATATAAACTGTTTGTAAATTAATTTAATGAGATGGTCTGAAGAAGCCACATCGGTGAAAGCGCTAACCTGTTTTAACTCATTCATTTTGAATAAATATTTTACTTGCTGGATTACTGGAGACTGTGCCTGGTGAATATGCATAGACTGTTTATATGCTGGACTTATTGCTATATTCAGCGTCGGTACTTGGTTTGCTATCTCTGGCTTTATTTCTTTTATAGATTATGCAATATTGTCAATCTTTTAAATTTACATAAAAAATAAAGTAAAAAAGACGGAAAGAGAATCAAGCGAATAATTTATTCATAAACATTAAACAGAGTCTGATGAAGTCTTATTTTACAAGAAGAAAGTGCTTGTTTAATGTTTATGAATAAAGTCACTGAAAAAATCAAATAGTGCAAGGTTCTTCTCGGAAATAAGCCCACACAATAGCTCCTAGAAAGGCTGTATGAGCACTTTCATTCCTTTATTCATTCATAAAAAATGGAACTTCATCAGATACAAATCATACATCATTCCCTGCTCTTTTTAAACACCATAAAAAATCATGTGATTAAGCATTTCGATACTCCCCATGATTTTGTCCCTTGTTCTTTGGAATCCATTGTCTGTTTTTGCTTTTCAGCCTCGCTGAACATCACGGAAGTTGTTGAAAATCCTGTCCGTTATTAGAATTGGTCTTAAGGTCTCTAAATACTTCCCTTTCTTCCTCCTCCTGATTGCAGGTTTCATCCATTGGTAACCCCTCCGATTCCACGAATGAAACCCTCGGTTGAATGTTAACCCTTGGAGCTGGGTACGCCTCTTCATCTCTTTTTAATTTTTTATCTTTCCTTATCTTAACCACCTTCTCATGCTGTTCCACCTGTGGAAAAATACTGCGATACAGACCTTTGTTTGCTGCAAACACCTCATGTTCAATTACATCCTGCTGTAACTTAATGATTTCCTCTTTCAGCTTTGCCAGCTGACATTGATTTTCTCGAATCAACAAATGCATATACTCCATCCCCATGCGGTCAAAGGGTTCCAGAAGCTTGTGGTGTAAAACCGACCCACTGTCCAAGTTGTTTGGAAAATTCCACATTCGTAGACCTTTTGGTACTCATTGTACTTTTAAACAGTCTTCAAAAAAGACAATGTCCAGTTGTATGCCCCTAAACTTTTTAAGGGTTTTCTTGAGTTTATAAATTTTCTGCCTTAGGTCATTTAGTGGGCCTGGTACATTCATCGCTTCCCCTTGGAAACTACTCATTGGTTTCGGCTCTCTAACCAATTCATAAAGTCTTCGTTGTTCATTGGGGGGGGGTACAGGAGGAGTATTCAGGACCACTTGCCTCCTCCTACACATCTCTTTAGCACCAATGTTTTCCTCCTCCTCAACCAAAGCCCTCGAATAGGATGCACCACTTCCACTGGCCCTTTTAACCACCAAGCCAGCTTTTTCAGTTGTCGCCATAGAATCACCTTTAAAACTAGTCATTTCCTTCATATTAGAGCAGACCACATCCACTTTAGCATTCGTTTCAGTAATCAATGCTAATAGCTGTGTTAAAGTCACTGGTTCATCACTTTCTGTACTATCCATCTTAAATCTAGCACCTATACTCCACAGTATACAGCGGGGAAACTGAATGCATTTTCTTTGTAAACTGACTTAACTGATCCGAATCCTGCACCACACAAATATCTCCAACACAGAATAAAAATTCAATAATCCACAAAGTCACTGAAAAAAATCAAATAGTGCAAGGTTCTTCTCGGAAATAAGCCGACACAATAGCTCCTAGAAAGGCTGTATAAGCACTTTCATTCCTTTATTCATTCATAAAAAACAGAACTTCATCAGATATAAATCATACATCGTTTCCTACTCCTTTTATACACCATAAAAAATCATGTGAGTAAGCATTTCATTTGATTTAAAAACTTTCATTTAAAAATTAGTACATTATTCATTCCATATATACTATAGTCTAAAAAGACATTCTAAAAAAAACATTCTAAATAATACACATACCCTTTCATCTGAAGCAAAAAACACACTTTTATACTTATATGTATTCTCACAATCCCCGCTGTCACCTTCGTATTAACAATAACAACTCCCCAATGGATACTATTCTAACTTTTTATTGTCAAAAAGACTAACTCTATACATTTATCTGTTTGTTTCCATATTTATATAATATTTATTTATTTATTTATCCATATTTATTTAATATTTTTTATGGTGTATAAAAGGAGTAGGAAATGATGTATGATTTGTATCTAATGAAGTTCTGTTTTTTATGAATGAATAAAGGAATGAAAGCGCTTATATAGCCTTTGTAGGAGCTATTGCGTGGGCTTATCTCCGAGAAGAACCTTGCACTATTTGATTTTTTCAGTGACTTTGTGGATTATTGACTTTTTATTCTGTGTTGGAAATGTTTATGAATAAATATTTTGCTTGATCATCTTTCCGACTTTTTTACTTTATTTTGTTTTGTTAGTTCGGTTTATTGCTTTTGTGGTGGAAACTTACATACAAGTTTATTTTAGTTAAATGTTATATTTATTTCACCCATTCATCTTTGTCTTTGATGATTGCTTACTAATGTTGATTCTGTGGAGTGCATAAAACTTGGTTAAAACTTGTACAAAGCTGAATCCCAATATTTTATAACTCTTTCTGTTTTCAATGTTTTGTCTTACTCTGCATATATTATCAGTATTTACCAAAATAATTTGTATTACTTTTAAGTTGTCTCTGCTGTTCATAATCACCTGCATGTGAGCATACTGTTTCTGCTTCATAGCTCAAGGTGTATATAGATATGGGTCTATTTGAGATTACCAAAATCTCAGTAGACCGACACACGAAACACCGAGCCGAAAGGCACGACGTGTTAGATGACTGACACGTCAGAATGCTGACTTGTGGGCGTTGTAGTGTGATCTCTGTATATTTAAGTTATGGGGGATATGTTGGGCAAATCCCCCAATGTGTTGTGCAGGGGGGCACAGCCCCCCTGTGAGAATGTGAAATGTGAAGGTAAGTATTTTAGATTTTTTATTTGTAGTGTTTGTTTTGTTTTTGTGGTAAGGGTTTAGTTTAATGTAGATGGTGGGCAGGGTGTGAGTGAGGGGAACTAGGTAGTTTTATGTTGAGTGTTGTGTTTTTTCTTGTGCATGTTGTTTGTGTGTGTTGCTGTGTGTATGTTATAAGGAGGTGTGTCAGGGTTTTGATGTGTTGGTATTGTGTGTGTCAGGTATGTGCAGTGTTGGTGTTGTGCAATGTCAGTGTTGTCGGCTCAGTGTTTTGTGTTTCGGTTATGCAGGATGTCAACTAAGTGAAGTAGACCCATATATATATATATATATATATATATATATATATATAGATATATATATATATATATATATATACATACACACACACACACACACACACACACACACACATACACACACACACACACACACACACCCCCACACATACACACACACACACATAGATATATATACACACACACACACACACACACACACACACACACACACACACACACACACACACACACACACATACATATATTTACTGTTCATCGATGATTTCTTCTCAGCCTTTTGGCTGAAAAGGGTTATGTACCAGCCAACTCACCAACTTACAAACAGACAGATAATTAAATAAATCCTATTTAAATCTCAACTAAATGTTGTTATACAAAATACCTAAACTATCTAAAACTATTTACATGATCTACAAAATGTTCTCCCTAAAACACTAAATATCACTAATTCAACAGTATTCTTTTTAACCCTCAGACATACTCAGATACAGTCAGAGACCAAGGCCTGATACTTTCAAATCCTGGAAAGCAGATTGATGTTTTTTTTTACTTAAGCAAACCTGAACTCCATCCACTTATCATCAAAACCGTTTTCTGCAAGCATGTATGGTATCATTTCAATTCTTGTGGTGTCCAGATGTCTAGCACTAATATAGTTCCTATATTCTGTATACTTTGGTATCATAACCCACTGTTCCATCAGCTGATTATTCTCAGCTTAATTTTGTGGTTGGGGCTTTCTTACTGGGGTCTAGCAACATTGCATTGTGAAGCATTGGGATCAGGCAGGGGTTGATTTCATTTTTTGTGTGAAATAAAGAGGATAGTTAGTGGTTGGCTGAAGGGTCCCTCATTCAGGCTTTCTGTTACTTTCCTAAGTTTGAATATGTAGCAACACATGCTCCTGTATGTACTCTCAGAATGCCTTTCAGTTGACACACAGATCCTTCCTGAAGGCCCTTTATGCACTAGACCCACCCAACACCTGAGAGGTAAAACAAACCCATCAGTCTATTGATACTTGATACTTTCCTGCCCTACCAGCTGTGTGATTCTTGACACTTGGCCCTGAGCTGAGAGCATGGATAGTGTATATACATAATTGGTCTTTGTACTAGTGGACAGACTAGATTTTATCCATTTTAAGATGAATATAACAATATATAGAAATATGCTATTTGATTCTGTCTCATTAAGGTACCACAGTGAAAAACAAGCATTTTATAAAACCTAAGGAACTAGCTCCAGTAGAGAAATAAAGCCCAGACTATGGCCTAAGAAAAAGCAAAGGGTGAGTATGTGGCTAGGCCAAATAGTGCAGAACTTGTTATGCTTTATGCAAATATGCTCAGTGCTACATGAAAGTAAACTGACATGCCCACAAGTGTTTGAATCGTCATAGTAATGTCATAAAATGAATTAAAACTAGAGTGTATGTATATGCTATTGTGACCGTTTGAATGTAAAGTCACAATTACTTTTGGCTATTTTGAGAATCAAGAGGGTCAAGCCCACATATGTTGTTGGAGCTCAATTAAATTAAAGTGTATTGGTAATGTTTGGAAGCATCTTTGTTTTATAATTAATTTAATTTCCCATTATTCACCTCATGATAAAGGTGGAAGTAGTTTTGCAAAAAAAAAAAAAAAATAGCATGCTGTTTGATGTTTTAGTTTCACTGTTTACTCAATTTTTGTATAACCACACCCACAGTATGACTCCACAGTAGGTACTGGCCGATGATTTAAATACAACTTGCAAAGCATTATGAGTAAACAAAAATATTTCCTCTTTAGGGGAGCAGCTTCTTATTTACATTGTGGTGTGACTATTACATCATCAGTGGGTAATTTTTAGCGTGAGGTGTTCAGTTTGCAAGAATTAATTGATAATTTGTCTTTATAAGAAGTAAAAATCTACTACTGATGCATTTAACATGGAAATATCATAGTCGGTGCATTCATTTATTTAATGAGACACTGTGGGTTCAGTCTTTCATGATGCCATGGCAGGGTGTTTCAGCTCTGACAAAAATATTCTGAGGGATTTCCTTACCAATAAAATAAAATGGAAAGACAATATACTTTTTGTATCAAAAAAATGCATAATTTGATGTTGTATATGAACGAGGTTATATACAACTCTAAAAGTTTGTTACATGCATATGCTTCAAAACATGACCAATACACATTAAGGAAAGTGAAACTTGGTGCTGTTGTGTAGAAGTAAATTTTAAAAAAGATGTATGGTGTTACGTATTGAATATATGGGTTTCCTTAAGTGGACACCGTGATATATGGTCTTATGTACTGAATATATGGGTGTCCTTAAGTAGACACTGTGACTGGGTCTTTATAAGGCTGGAAAAGGGAAGAGGATGATGGCATAACATTGCAGCCTGAAGGGGGGCACCATGTAGATCAACACCAGTCTCTTGTGAACAAAAAGAGCACATTCAGGAAGATGCTACCATTTTGACATCTGTGCAAAGGGGTGCCAGGCAAAACCATATGTCACAGCTAGCTCTGAAGACACCCAAGGTCATAGCTGCCCAGTAGCAGATGGGCTGTAACATTGCTCAGTGTCAAGCTACTGAAACAAATAGTCAGGTAGAGAGAGTTAGAATACAGCAGTATATATGTGAAGAATTTTTATCAGTAAATGAGAATGGTGAATGCCAGGGACAATACCATGGTGTTCATCATGTGCATTGTGCTGGCACACACAGTATCCACGTCCATTTCCAAGTGCAAATTAGTAAAGACTAGACTCACACAGGAAGCGCAGCTGGATGTAGACTGAGGAGTGTCCACACAGGTGAGCTCCACGTAGGCTGCATACCATGTGATTCTCAGGGTAGTGTTACAACTACCAGTAATGTAGCACAAGAGAAGGGAGACAGGACTCTTCATAATGAACCTCTCTGATGTACAATAATAGTAGGTCATGCACTGTGCTGCAGAGTATAGCCCACAGCTAACACTGCAGGCATCAAGTGTAATGTATGTGATATTACAGTGAAGGTACAACTAACTTCATGTCAAGGCCACAATGGGGGATTAAACACTGCCTCTTTGTTTTGCTGCCATGTACAATGAACCTGATGTGTGGGATCCAGTGTTGCTGCTGTTAGATGGCCACTATCACTGTGCAAAGAACAATAGTGGGAGCTGCACTGCCATCAGGGGGCAGTTGAGCACCAGACCAATGCATAATCATGTTGTGTAGAATGCAGCATGTGGTAAACATTGCACATGGGACTACAGCAGGCCCAACACTCACTCAGTGATCATCTGTGTCTGGGTCAGTAATGTATTGAAGCATTCCATACCATCTCCCTTATGGTTATGGACTGGTGTCATCATCCAGGGATCAAGTGGGTAGTCTGCATCTCCTGCAAAAGATAAAAAGGGGAGACATAACAATAGAAGGGGGTTTACTACTAAGCAAAACATTTACCAAATTATGCCAACAGAAATTAATGTGACTGGGGACATTTGCACTTACCAACTAGGTGACCATGGAGTATCCTATCATGTAGGAAGAGGCAGTAGAATGAGCTTGTGTGCCAAATGAGAGAACCAACAGCACTGCCAGGATGCTGGGCCAACGCATTGGTGATACACCCCTGTGTGTCACTCACTTCTTGGCAGTTGTTGGAATGGTAACCCTTCCTGTTCCAGTACCTCTCCTTCTATGGTCCAGATTGATTCCTAATGGCAACATGGGTGCAATCTGTTACACCAAGGACCTCTGGAAAATGTGCCATCCCATAGAAGGGACTCATGGTACTGGGGTGACAATGGCAGAGGAATAAACTAGTCAATACATGTCAACAGTATGTTGAGGAACTGCTGAAATATTCTCAAGGCAGAAGCCTGAGAAATACCCAATGTGTCCTCAATTTGTCTCTGGAATGATGGCTATGCATTCCATGCTGTCCGCGGATATCGTAAGACCATCCATTTTCCCAGTCTCTGGAGTACAAACTTACTAAAGCTTCAACAATATTCCTGTCCAATCTATATCTCTCAAGGATTTCTTGGTCAGCAAAGCTATGAGTCAGTCTTTGTCTATAGAAAAACCAAATGCTTCGCAAGTTGAGTATGCTCGGCCAAACCATAAGCTCATAAAACACCAGAGGCCAGCATGCGCAGCTTATAAATACTTTTATTAAAGACTGGATGTCAATAAGGCATATAATGCCGCAAAATGTAACAAATCAAACTGGTTTCGGCTATGTAGCCTTCATCAGTGAAAAAGCATTAGACATCCTGAAAATCTCATTACTATTTATAGATACCATCAATCAATAGTAATATGGTATGGTCCAACCCTAAGGCCGGTTTCCCTTAATAATGAAGCAACGAGTGTCATCACCATCTGAATATTACAGTCAAAAAATAATAACATATATATTCTAACCATAAGATAAATGAACAACATAAAAAAGATCCCTGTGAATAATGTACTAATTTATACACTTTTTAAATGTACACATAAACAGCTATCTAAACAAACTGTTGTAAAAGAGACTGAAAACCAATTACCACTTATATAGACCAGTATAGTTTTGAATATTCAAAATTGCCATATGTTACTATGGCTAATACAATAAAATATAAAAAACAACTAGTCACAAAGGCAATAACTTGCCTGTATATGGCCCATTTCTTTACCAGATCCATGATTTAAAGACATTATCTAATCACAATGATATATACCATGAACATAATTTGAATATATCTGATCAATGGTTATAAAACCAAACGAATATTATGTCTCATGAACATGAAAAACATTATCAAGTTCATGTCTATTTCAATGTTAACACATATGCTATGTTCAAACCATCATATCTTATGTATCAGATAATTTTGAGTTTATAAGTGATCATTCAACCCAAGGGGAAATAAGGCACCAAGATGAATAATTCAATATTTTTCTTTGTGGTTCAAGATACTGTGCCACCCTTGTTGGTTACTTCTGTCTCCCGTTATTTTGTCTATGATTATAAACATAAACTTGGCATTATAATGTTTAAGTGTGTGTCTGTACAAAGCATTGGTTTCCTTTTTATTTTTTATGTCACTTTTATGTTCACCCATCCTAATTCTGAGTGATCGTGATGTTTGTCCCGACATAAAATGCTGAGGATTGACACTTTGCCAAATAAATAATCCGGGTACTGCTGCAGTTACCAAAAACTCTAATATCATAGACCCTGCTTGTATTGGTACTAGTAAACTGTTTCAATTTACTAACTTGATTACAAGATGCACAATGACCACATGGAAATGTTCCCACAAGTTCATCCCCAGATATTGTCAACTGTTTGTGAATAGCACCTCCACTTTCCTTGTGTTTATAGTGTGAAAACATGGCTCTTAAATTCTTGCCCTGTCTATATGAAAATTGGCATTTCGGGCCCAAGATATTTCTTAAATGATCATTTGTAGTAATATATTCCAGTTAGAATCAAGAATGTTTCTAATCACATTGTGATTCCTACCAAATGTGGTGACAAACCTTTATGAAGACTCTACACCTAACGGTTGACGTTTCTTATATTCCAATAATTTGCTTCTATCTTGGTTGCCAGACCACATACTAGCTGATATTATATCTGATTGGTGATAACCTCTATCTAGAAATCTGTTTTGTGGATCCTGTTTCAGTATCCCAAGGTCTGTCTGGGATGAACAAATATGTTTAATTCTCAAAAATTGAGACTTTGGTATGTTGCGGATGGTGTGGTGTGGATGCATACTAGACGCATGTAATAAGGTGTTATATTGTGGATATTTCCTGTATGTTTTGATAGCAGTTTGTTTAGATAGCTGTTTATGTGTACATTTAACAAGTGTATAAGTTAGTACATTATTCACAGGGATCTTTTTTATGTTGTTCATTTTTTTATGTTGTTCATTTATCTTATGGTTAGAATATATATGTTATTATTTTTTGACTGTAATATTCAGATGGTGATGACACTTGTTGTTTCATTATTAAGGGAAACTGGCCTCAGGGTTGGCCCATACCATATTACTATTGGTTTATGGTATCTATAAATAGTAATGAGATTTTCAGGATGTCTAATGCTTTTTCACTGATGAAGGCTACATAGCCGAAACCAGTTTGATTTGTTACATTTTGCGGCATTATATGCCTTATTGACATCCAGTCTTTAATAAAAGTATTTATAAGCTGCACATGCTGGCCTCTGATGTTTTATCAGTCTTTGCCTATGCCTGCACCTTTTTGGCTAGTGGGTGCTGCTGGGAGTCTTAGGTGATGGTGTGGCTTAGACAAGCTTCTCATAATGAGAAATAACCAGGTTGGCATCTTCACAGACTGTGAATTAGATGAAAATGCATGAGTTTGCCTTTTATAATGTGTATGTACACAGATCTGACACACATAAAAAAGCAACTATGAACTGCAAACAAGAAGGAAAATACTTCATTTACATACGTTTGAAATAAAAATGTAAGCTATTCCTCATTTACATCTCATTACAGTTTCATTGCATAAGGTTTTCTAAGGTTGACTAAATTGACTGTGTATAAATCTCACTTAGGTACAGCCTGTGCAAATTCCCACAACACATAATCACAGTGACTGTAACTACCACTCGTATTTCACAGTCAATATGAATACAAATCAAAAATAAAATAGTTATTGTTAATGATGAAATTGTTATGACAGGTTAATGGTGGGGTTTGGCACAAAAAAATGAAATTAAAATATTCCATTAATAATATAAAGTTAACAATGAAAGTGTTATGTTTACTTATGAATGGGTTTTAGAATGTTTTACAATGGTAACATTATATTATTAACTTAATAGTTTTTACTATTAGTTTTTATGCCAAAGCATTCTTAAAAATGAACTTTTTATATGAGCAGTTTATATGTCTGTATATATAATGCTTTAGATTAATGTCATGGGATTAGTTTAATTATCTTTATAAATGATGTGGTATTCACAGGAAGTTTTTCCTGACAAAGTTCTGATAAATAGAGCAAGTGCTTAACTCCTGTTTTTGTTTTAATAAAGTTCCGATTGTTCAACATGTTACAATCACAATTATTTTATTTTATTTCTGACTATTATTTAGCAGACCCAAGTTTGATTAGATCCACGTGATGGAATTGGCAGAAGTGGATGGATAGGTTCATGCTGGAGGAAGGGTGGGATAGAGGAGTGCACATACAGTCACATTCCCTTGGCGGAGGGGCAGCATCACGGTGCACATACGGGCATGACTTTTGGCTCTGCAAGCCACCACCTGGACATAGCCTTTACTAGTAATTGTACAGGAGAATGCCCTTGTAGGAGGAAAACTTTGTGGCTCCTGGAAGTGATGCAGTTAGCTCATCCTCCCACCAAGGGAGTGGAGTTAGGCCATACAATTCCTTTAGTGGTGGGATGCCAGGAAGGCACAAATAATCTTCATGGCTGCCTGTATGACAGCTCCCTCTGGATGGCTTTGCCCACATACTGTACTGGATTAATTCTTTGGGGCAGGAGAATAAATTTGCATGGTATAGTTGGGGAGGCTTTATGGTGAGTAGGCAGAGGGGCAAAATAATAGCCATGAAAAAATGTTCAAGAACCTACAAAAAATGTGCAGGAACCCATAAGCACTATACACTGAGATTTAGTTTGTTTCCCTATGCTCAATAACACATATCAGGAGAATTATGTCCTTACAGGCAGTATGTTCTAACTGTATTCTGCAATGACAAGCATTAGGTAAAAAATGAGAGTGTGGAGGACTGTGGCTTGTCAGAGAAATCAGACTGACAACTCTTTACTTTGAGGGTAATTAGGGGGATCTGGATTGGCAACTCTTTACTCTAAGGGCACTTAGGGGGATCTGGATTGACAACTCTTTACTCTGAGGGTGCTTAGGGGTTTCTGGATTGACAGCAGACCTTGTACTTGCATCACGTCTCTTATGTTAAAGAAGAACAAATGCTATGAAATACCAACAAGCATACATGCCTGTGAACCTTTGAAGATACTGCAGTCTACTGTTCAGAAGGGAAGAGGAGACCCCTATCCTGTTGTAGTGACTTGTGCACACAGAAGATACTATACAGCTGATGTGATACTCTAGGCTTTCAAATAACATGTGGTTCCTGGTAAATGAAGGACAAATTCTCACTTGACTGAGGATATTAATATGACAGAGGGGGTACATGAGCAGGAGCAGAAACAGCTGGTGACTTATACACAAATAGGAGAAGTAGAAGGTTCCATCAAACAAAGACATATAAACAGCCTGGTTTGTATTAGAAGGTTGAGAAGACTTTAGTTTTACAAAGCAGACAGGAACGACAAGGTTGTGCTCTCACAGAATGTGGCAAACAGAGCATTTAATGCCTGAGTACATGAACTGTGTGAAACCTCTGCTGAAGTCACATAAGACATTTTGGATAACAATACCCTGGGCCTGCTTTATAACCACAAGGATGGGAAATCGTTGATGATAGTTTGTAACCACATGATGAGGTGCAGGACTGAAGAATAATAAAAAGTAACACAGAACAGTCTTAGAATGAAGTTTTATATCCCAGCTAAGTCACCTCACATTGACACCTACTTCTGATAATGAGATGCAGTAGATAAACATTTGACAGACACTTAGCATTGTGTCATGTAACAAGTGACACAAACCTGTCTTTCTATCAGGTGACAGGTAGCATTGGTTCTTCCATATCCTTAATAGGTATGCCTGCTTTAATACCTCAGCAATCTGGACTCAGGAATGCCTTTTTATCCCAAGGACCTGAAGATCAAGTTAGAGGAATGCCAGGTTTTAAGGTTTCAGTTTTAGTTTGTGGCAGAACAGCTTTGCTGAAAATGTGCCACACAAGCAGACAATAATTTATTTTGTCAGACATTTATCATACTGTAACCTCCAGCAAATCAGGTCTCCTCCTTGAATGACACACTAAAAAGCTGGGTGAAACTACCAAATTACATTTCAGACACACACACACACACACACACACACACACACACACACACACGCACATTCGTGCGCACATACACACACACACACACACACACACACACACACACACACACACACACACACACACACACACACACACACACACGCACACACACACACACACACACACACACACACACACACACACACACACACACACACACACACACACACACACACACACACACACACACACACACACACACACACACACACACACACACACACACACACACACACACACACACACACACACACACACACACACACACAAAAGATTTGGTCCAAAACCCTTTTCAGCCATAGCTCAGGCTGTTATCCCAACAAACAGTGTGGTGGCTGAACAATATTGACCAGGAAGCTGTAACAATATAAAAGTAATCAAAATATAAAACAGAGAACAGAATGCAGTAATAAGGTAGGCTAAGATGTTGATATATAGTAGAGTGTGAAGAGTCTTCTGGAAAAGTTGGGGACTAGAAAAGCTTTGAATACTAAATGGAATGGAGTACCAGATGGGAATAGTTTAGGGAAAGCTTTTTCTGTTATCCTTAGTGTGAAAGTCGTTATTTGTAGTACAACATTACCTGGGAAGTTAGACCTAAAAAGGCATGTATGAGGTTTTTGGCTAATTTGTAGGAACATGGATATCAGAAATCTGTGTTGTTCAGTCTGTGTGCATTGGTAGCAATAAGAACTAGGAGCATTCAGTGATGGTAGGGAGTTAGTGAAAGACAGGAGAAGACAGTGGCACGTGTGTTGGTCACCTAAGTAAACAAATTGTCAAACTTTGCCTAGAGCCTTTTTTTAGAACAGATTTCTATCATAAGGGCTAACTTAGGGCCAGTAGGGGAGAGCATTTATTCATTTTGGCATCTGAATACATTTGGCTATAGATTTACATGATTTAGGTTAGCATAAGTTTGGTAGGAAATTTGCAAGTATATTTGAGAAGGGAAAGAACTCTGTTGAGTGTGATTTTTTCATGGCTTGTAGAAGGAGAGGGAATGGCTTATTACAATACCCAGATATTTAACCCAAGGCCCAAAAGTTGTAATACCTGAACTTTTGCAAGCCTTAGACTGGTACCAAATATTATAGTTTTGGTTTGCCAACATTATCTCAAAGTTTGTGTCTCATTAACTGGTGGAAGAGGCCTAGGAACTGTTTTAAAATGCTATTTTGAAGTTCAAAGGTATTATACCATTTATTTAATTGGGAGTCGATCATCCACATAAAGCGTACTTTTAAGAGAAAGGGAATTCCTCAGAGATTAATTATAAAAAGTGGATAAAGATCAGGACATAGGAATGACTCTTGTGGGACAGTTGGCTGAAGTGAGGTAAAGGTTAGAAAAATTGAAGTGGGGAGGGCACAGATTTATTAGAGAATAAACCTAGTGCATTGGTACAGAAATCTATCTAGCCAATTAATTAAGAAATAGTTTATGGCTGATTGAAACAATAGCTCACTTTAGGTATACAGAAACAGGTCCTATGAATAAGCCTTTAAACATGTTGTTCAAAATAAAATCAGTTGCCATATATAATGCTTTAGGTATTTTAAGAGAAGGACAGAAACCATGTTACTTATTCCTTAGTGGGGGGGGGAAGTGTTCTATGTTGGCTAGTATTTGCTTGTAGATGAGC
Organism: Protopterus annectens; assembly: GCF_019279795.1. Classification (NCBI taxonomy): domain Eukaryota; kingdom Metazoa; phylum Chordata; order Ceratodontiformes; family Protopteridae; genus Protopterus; species Protopterus annectens. Next base: position 1,365,920,059 of record NC_056741.1, read on the forward strand.
TTTGGTAATGTTTTGGTGATTGGAGAGAAAGGAACAGACTCTGGTAATAGCAAAGGAGTGCTCTGGTGGGGGTAGGTTGTTGACTTTAGATTATAGAAGAATAATGGCTGATTTTTGGTTAGGGGTTGAGATTCCAGGTTGTAGGAAGGGATTGAAAATATAGGTGAATGACTTGGAAATATATACAGAGCTGCCTTTTCAGTAATTAAGGGTCATGGGCAGAGTTATTAGGATGGCTGAAAAAAGAGAGCAAATGAGATTTTAAACTGAGTTTTCATTGATAGGCTTGAAAGTGAACTGTAAAGGTAAATGTAGGAGTCTATGGGGGAGGATGGAGGTTGAGGTTGAGTGGGTGAGGACATTTAGAGGTGGAGGTACTGAGAAGGAATTAGGGAAAAGGGGTAAAGAAATTATAAAATAAACTATCAGAGAGCTGGCAGATAGAGGAGAGCATGGGGAGTCAGAAGAAGAGGAGATACTATTGAGGCTAGGAGGTTTCAGGCTGCTTCCAAAAAGAGCTTTCTTGTTTTGAAAAAGAGAGATTCTTTGTTACTGCAGTAGAACATAGATTCTTACATTATGCATACAGGTGTGGAATAGATTAAAATAATGAAAACCATGAGTGACTTTCCAGAGGAGCTAGTGTTTGTCTCTAATATGCATTTGGTTGTTAAGATCAACAGAAAGCCAAAGACTTTGATTGCTGTTTTATTTATGTATTTTAGTTGGATAAAGTAAGTTATTTAGGGATAAAATAGTCATGAAAGAATGTAAGTGACCTAGATTTGTAGTGAAATATGTTTGGGATTTTCTTAGTGAATGGAGTCAGTATAGTACTTTATGGCCCTTTGTAGGTTGCAAGGAGCAGTGTGACGTTATAATTGGTGCATTTTAGGCTTTCTGAACTCCCACTTGGAATGAATAAGGCAGTGAACACCCAAGCAATTTGGGAGAATGGTGATGAAGGAGCTTAGTTGGGAATGCTAGTGAGAATGAGGTCCAAGAGGAATTGGCTGCCAGTAAAGGGGTGGGGAAATGTAGAGTGATTGACAAATTATGTATTGTTGTGGAGGACAGACATGTCACAGCTTATATTTCAAAGGGCTAAGCCAGTTAGGTTTCATGTAACTCAGTAGCAGGAAACTGTGACAAGATGTACAAACGGCTAAACAGTCCATTAAAAGTGCAGATGTGATGAATGACAGGAGGAGGAAGGTGTCAGAGGCAATGATTAGTATTAGGTCCATTTCCAAACAGATTAACAACCCCGGTTAGGGTGACTATCTTCTACAGACTGAGAACAGAAAAGAAGAGAAACATTTTGATTCATTCTTTTAAGGACAAAAATAAAAACAGTTTGAATGAACCAACAGCAAACTTCACTGAGCAACAATAAAGTTTCCTGTTAGTTCACCCAAACTGTGTTTTATTGTTACTCACTCATTGATATATCCACCTGAGGCTTACTGCACAGAATTAGGGCTTTTACACATTTTATTGTTTTTTTCCGTCTTTGTAAGAAATAAATTGCTGCCTTCTGTAGTGAGTACAGTGCAGTTACCTCTAAACATGCACTAGGTGTTAGAAAGTGAAGGAGGAATAAGATCGTCATATTTTAGCCACATTTTAATGATAAAGAGGACATTAACACAGTAATTACTGATCCAACAGTTAAACAGTTCAGTTTTATTATTAATACTCCTGGTATTCACATCGGCAATCTGTACAAGTTTGTTTTGAGAGTGGATGCAAGAAAGTATGACTGAGGTACAAAGAGAAAGAGTCAGGGTTAAGTTGAGTCTCTCCAGATAGTATATTCAGTACAGAGCTTTGAATAACGTGGAGAAATTGAGATAAAAGTATATGACAGTGAGAGAGAGACATGAATGAGGAGAGTAAATGTCAGGATAAGATAGAAAAGGGGTGATGGTAGAAGGATAGGAAGATGAATTAAGAAGAATGGCAATCCACCTAAAACCGGTCAGTGTAAAAAAGTATGCTGGTGAAGTGAGTGATGAATGTAGGAGAAAGTTCAGAGAAAGGGATTAGTTATATGTAACAGCAAATTATTGATGGGAAGGAAGAAGGATGGAAAATGTGTAATGTAAGTCAGGAAAATTAATAAGATGGAGAGAAGAAATTAGTATGAGTGTGAAAATAAGAAAGACACGTCGATGAGGGTGTTTAAGAATAAGATGGATAGTGTTACAGAGGCTTAGTAGGGGATTATAAAGGTCAGTGATGAAGTGATACGGGAAAATAGAGTATGTTAGAACTGTATGTGAAATGAAAGAATAAAGGAGCAAGGGGAGGATTTAGAAAGGAAGAGACGTTAGAGTGAAGCGTTAGTTTAAGGCACTGGAAATGTAGGTAGGGTGAAGAAAAGATTCCCTATAGTTCCTTTTCTGCCATGAAAGGGGTAGTCCTCTGAGGTAAAACTGCCACACAGCAGTCAGAAGAGAAGTGAGGGTGTGTGGGCAGAAGAAGAGAGGTGAAGGCAGTTATCTGAGCTGCTTGGATGTTGTTATATACATTTAGTGCTTACTTATATCACAGAGTCAGTGCAGCACGGTAGACAGAGGAAGGATTATTTTATTACTCATCAGAAGTAAAAATAAACTTCATTATGTGATGCATATTACTTTTGTGTTATCCGAGGTACAGACAGAGTGCACTGCAGCTCTTGACTCCATTACTAATCCTAACAGAGTAGTAGGTACATGATTTAATAAACTGGATGATAAGAAGAGGTATAATAGTTAGAGGGACTGGGAGAATTCAAGTCCAAAGAAAAGGATTAGCAGAAAGTATGAATGTAAGTAGAAGAGATGAAAAAAATAGGTATTAGAATATATCTGTTTAGTGAAAAAGCTGTTTAATTATAACAAGAACTGGAATAAAAAAGGAAATGAAACAACTTATTTTGAAGCTCACTAATGTAGATGAGTATCGTGCAAAGGAGTGGTTAAAATATTTATGGTTAGTGTGAGTAATGGGAAGGGAAAATAAAGGAAGATAAAGTGATGCAGTGTAGCTACAGCCTGTGTATGAATGGGTGAAGAAAGAAACCGTTGTCATAAAGAGAATGGCTGTGATTCAGAGCTATCAATATTTAGAAATGGCGAAATTGCAGGAGATGAAGTCTGGAAAGGTAGCTGGAAAGTATTACACTGAGATATTTTAACTTTTTAGAATGGGCTGGAAAAATTCCAACTAAAAGGGAAGTATTATAAGAGAATGCATAAAGGGTGGTAACAGTTTTAAAAAGTTATTTTGTAAAAATTATGAAACTGGGTAGGTAACACAGACTGAAAAGGAGTAGGGTGGCTTAGATAGTGTGAAAGGGGAGATAGGGGGGTCTGAAGTTACTAATTGCTGATTAGGAGTGTAATATGAGAAGTGGGAGGGATTAAGAAGGGTATAAATTTGCCAACCTAGGAAGTGGATACGGATGGGATTAAAAGGGTGAGCCCAACTGGATCAGTCCAAAATTCTAAGTATCTCATTCCCTGGCAATAACAGATTGTATGGCTGAAAGCATACAGAAACTGTGCCTGAGCTCCTCAGATGATGTAAATGCCCTGCTAACTGTAAACACTTTCACAAGATAGCTGGAGCATGTGAATAAGTAGGCACATTTAAAAGAAACGAGACAGGGAGAGACCCGATTAAAATGTAATGATCAACAGACAGGAGCAACTACTTTATAAAAGGTTATTAAATTAAAAACAATATAAACTGATCCTAACCTTTAAACAAGCAAACAGTGTCCTAAGTTTTAAATTCTGCAGGGACTCACCTGACCCTGACTGGTTCAGAAAAGTTAGATGGATACTTCATGTCCGGGTATTCAGTGTGGTAATATCAAAGCACATGGGAGACGATGAAAGCATTAACATGTTTAACATGTGCTACACAGACTATAGAGACAATAAAATGAACAAAGGGGGAAGAATGAATACAGAGAACACAAGGAAACACCAGTTAAATTCATCTGTTTCCAAAAATCATGTCAGGCAATAAATCTTCAAAGTCGTTTAAAACAAAAAAAAATACAAAATCATTTAGTCAAGTAATACTGTGACAAAACTTCAATTAGGAAAGGCAAAACTTCATACAAAACTAGGTAAAAGTATAAATGAATTCAGTAAAGTAATACAGCATCAAAACTGCAAATAAGGATTAATAAAAAAGAAATTAGGGAAGGCAAAACTGCATAAACAAACTATACATAAAACAGGTTATATAAGACTGTAGTTCAGGATAACCAAATGAGAACACATGGCAAACAAACACAAAAATGTCAGTGCTAGAAGCTCACAGACTAACGTAATGGCAAAGCTTGTTAGGCTGCTGAGCTACAAATTCAAAAGCACAGAAAACTGTAAAACATTAATCACACAATCTAATAGCTGAGAATATGAGTTGGCAACCAAATTAAAATTTTCATAGCAAGGATGCTAGCACACAGGACAGAGCAGTACAATAAATACAAGTCTGCATGGTTAGAACTTCATAGCAAATGCAAAATGCAATCAAAATCTTCTGTGTGCTCTAAAAACTACTTCCTAACTATGTAATCTAAAGAAATGTGAACAACTAATCTGTAACTAAATGCCAGTTAAACATATCTTGATTGCAAAATAATTTAATCAAAGCATATGATAGACACTCAGCATAGTGTATAATATGAAGCACTGCATTCAATAAAGTCCACTGAGGGGTGAGCAGAAAGGATGGAGCATCTGAGGGCAAGACAGTTAAGGAAATATAGCACAAAGCCTTAAAAGGTTGCCAAAAGTTGACCAGAACAATAGTGAATGAATGGAAGATTTAATGCAGGCTGCATCGGCTTCAGATGCAGCATCTTTGGAGTGGAATGCAAGGATACAGGCAGACCTAAGGAATAAGTGTATGTCCACCCTCATCCTCAAGGCAGAGCAATCAATTCATATACATGCACAAAGAGTAAAGGTAGAGTCCATCCTCATCCTCAGCACAGAGCAATCAATTCACCCACATGCACAAGGCAAAACAGTCCAAAAGTAGGTCTCTTTCCTTCTACAAATAATAGGAAGCTCCAGGTACTGAAAATATGCAGAACACTATAGCTAAGCACCTAGGATGAGGTAATTGCAATGTTAGTTTTAAAGACCATGACATTGTGATATCTAGAGTAGATGAGTATGTAGGCATATTCAAAAAGAAAATTCTTTAGGAGAGAAAGAGGTTGGGGACAGGAGATAGAGAGACTTGACTAAAATAGAATGGATCAACAGACAGTTTATGAAAAGGTAGTTAAAATAAAAACAATAGAAAAAAGTATATAGATCCAAAACTTTTAATAATATAATAAGCAAGGCTGTATCCTAAGTTGCAAATTTAGATAGGGACTTGCCAAGTATTAAACTGCTTGAGGAAGATTAAAGGTATGCAGCAAGTCATATATTCACTGCAGTGACTGCAATCCGTTCAGACAGGGAGAACAGATAGTCAGGTAGTATAGTGACTGCAAACCATTCAGATAGGGAGAAGAGATAGTCAGGCAGTATAGAATAGTGACTGCAAACTGTTCAGGCAAGGAGAAGAGATAGGCAGTATAGTGACTGCAAACCGTTCAGATAGGGAGAAGAGATAGGCAGTATAGTGACTGCAAACTGTTCAGATAGGGAGAAGAGATAGGCAGTATAGTGACTGCAAACCATTCAGATAGGGAGAAGAGATAGTCAGGCAGTATAGTGACTACAAATTGTTCAGATAGGGAGAACAGATAGTCAGGCAGTATAGTGACTGCAAACTGGTCAGATGGGTAGAATGAAGTACAGATCAGGGAAAAGACACAGGTAAAACCTTTAAATGTGGGCTTTTCAGCATTGACAGTAACGCATTAGCTGGCATGGCATGTGATCAGAGACATATCACCTAGTCAGGTGTTTGGAAGAGCAAGTTTAAGTTCAACTTGTACGTACAGTATGCTGCAGTCTGCAAACTGTACTGTAATGTGTTTTCTGGAACATCACAGTATCTGATGTTTTTTGAGATGCACAACTAAATACTAAACTCACTTGGGGAAAACAGCTTGCTCTTTACTGTTTTTTTTTTCTATATTGATACCATGGTGGCCAGCACTTGAAGGGTTTGAGTGAATATGTTTATATCTTAGTGAACATAACCATTCCAGGCTACCATACATGTAGGTTTTAAAACTTACCAATCCAGACTATTGTACTTCATGGGTTTTGCAACCTGTCTACTTGTCTTTCCTCAAAACATAAGTACAGGATACCTTAGATAATTTGGATTCAGTGCCATACTTTGATGCGTTGTCAAGCAATCTGAAATTTTCTACTAAGACCGCATAGCAAAAGACATTCACTTTTGTAAGCAACTCTCTCTATACCACAGCAGTGACATTGGTTGAAAGGAAAAACAAACATATTCTAAATACCTTACAAGGTCTGAGCTGACAGCTAATTCAATTGTTGTTAACAAGTAATCAGCAGAATGATTACATGTTAGCAGGAAATAGATACAATGATATACTGAATCTAATACTTTGTAAGCTTAAATGCATATTAATGTCAACCTTTCACCTTTCTTTGTATCTACCATAATGTCGAGCTAAGACTACCATCATAAAAGCCCAGTACTAATGACATCAAAGTTATTTACAAAATGACACACCATAACTTCGTAGCAGACTACTGTATCATAAACTGAAAAAAAAATGTACTAACAGGTACCTTTGTGGGATTTGGAACATTATTCTGTGTAAATTTCCTCAGCACATAATGAGCAGCAGATAAATCTCCAATATAAGTATGATTCAGAAGATTAACTGTGCATGAACATTAGTTTTCTTTAATTTTTTTCAGACATATACACTTTTTAAAGGTAGTAATTTTATTTCCTTTTTTAATTTATTATAGGGTCTAAATTCTGTCTAAGTGCAAGCACAATGAGGTAAGTACAGAAGTTTGTGGTTTAGTGTCACAGTTTGTAACTTACTTGGAGGACAGTTACTTAGAAGCAAATCTTCGTAATGCATAGTGTTCTGTTTTCATCTACTATTTATATACTGCCAACAGATTATATATGGGAGAATGTGAAGACAAACAGGCAACAAACATCACTGGGCAGCTGCAGATACAGGTGTGCTTGGCAGGGGTAACACTTAGCAGCATGTTGCATGTTTTAACTGTTGTGGCAGCATTAGCTGTCATTTATGGGATTTTCTGCGACTGAGCATCTTTTGTGATTACCCATGTTCAATGTCTGATGCAGCCACGGGTATAAGAGGTCTCACTGGGACCCCGGTGGGATAAAGCTAAGAGGAGCTTCAGCTGCAGATTAGCTGAGCATGTCTCCTATCCACTGTCAGCATTACTTGCGGTCAGTTTTTATCATGTGCCATGCTGGATGTCCTGATGTCCCAGAATGGATACCCGTCTAACTATTAATTATTTGCACTTAACTGTCAGGGCAGGAGCATGACTCAGGACTAAGCATGGAGCTTTCTTAGAATCTGTCTGAGGTGCACTTAGTGACCTGTGTTCAGAAGCACTTGTAAGGGAAGTGGGTGACAGATGGCCAACTGACTTGTAGCAGGCCAGCCGCAGAATGACAGGTGGTAGTTATAAAGACATAAATTTCTGAATAAAAGCAATCTGGATATCCTGGTCTTAGTCTTGTGACATAGAAAAAAGATACAGTTTGACTAAAGAAGTGTAGCAGAAGTATAGCATTGGTTAAACAATTTGACAATCTTGCAGGTTCCTGTGACATGCTATTTTTATTATAAACAGTTTTGTCCACCTGTTTTAGTGGTGCATCCCAGGAACACAGTTATAAATCACAAATGCCTGCTACTGATAACCTCTTTTTTCCCTTTTTAGGAAGCTTAAATCTCTGGATGTGGAGTTGGCCCCACCTTTTTCCATCAGTGGACAAATTGGGAGTTCCTTAGGCCAAAGATACAGTGGTAGCACAGAGATTCAATACACGAATATGCCACCAGAGAATGACCTTTATGAGAATGACGGTGAGATCACAGCTATACCCATTCCTAATCACTGGATTCTGTAACCTTGTTGTACCTTAAACTGTCAGTGGTATACCTAATATTTAGCTGCAAGCATTTATTTTAACTTGTTAAAGGATAAGTCCTGCTGAAACACTGGCAATACCTTGCACTATGTTATGACAGAGGGCACTGTTATAAAAATAGTTTATCCAAGAAATTATTTTTTCTTGATTCAGTTCCCCTCCTGTCCTATTCCTTTACTATTCTCTTTCCTGGAGGTTCTTTGCTTCTTCTGGAAGATATTGTCTGTGTTGGCATGATTATATTTTTATGCATTCTGTGTTGTCTTCAGGTTGAAGCATTTGCTTCCATAAATGACTGTTCAGCACTTTGTATGTCATTTTTGTAATGTCAGCATGGCCATATATAACGTTACTGTGAGAACGCCTAACATTTAAAAACAAAACCCTTTGTTAAATTATGACTTGTGACACAGGCAAACTTATATTTATATAAATGTAATCCATATTAACAAGTTCACATTTACAAACTTTATACATCATATATATATTGATTTATACAATATAATCAAACCATTACATAAATTGTTAATTTTTTGCCTTCTCTTAAACCTCATTCCTTCTCCAAAACATTTTTCTGCATGTATTCTTCCCTCAATTTTCATTTTTTTCTATGTAATTTACTACTACCCTTTTGTAAGGATCCCACTTCCTGTTCTTTTATCCCTGTTATAATATTCACTACTTCAAGTATAGTTGGTTTAGACCTTGATTTCCATTTTCTAGCTATTGCACCAGAGTTAAACTTAACAAGCCTTATTATGACTCAAACGCTGTTTGCTAGCTCAAAAAATAATTTCCTTAGTTACACTCATTTGCTCGTCCAGTATTCCTGACAGAGTACTCTGTAGGGAATTTTTAAAGACTGCCAAGTAATTATACTCTGAGAACATATGCTGTCATGTACCTCTTTCTTCCCCATTACACCTCCAACATTTGCCCTCCCTCTGAGGAAAAATTCTTTTGAGTCTGATTTGGGTATAAAAGTACCTATACAAACACTTCCAGGCACAAATCCTAAATCCTCCAGATTCTGTTGGATACTTGGGAGGCATACATATGTCCTCCAATTGTTCCTTTATGAATTGCTTATCCAGTCTCTCTTCTCAATCTTTTCTAAACTTCTCTGATTGATTCCTATATTTATCATGCAATATTGTATATGCTCCACTAATTATCCCCTTTTTAACAGCAGCTTCTGTTCTAGATTCAACTAAAAATTAAACCAGTCAGGTTTTATGTTTAGGATTCCCCTATCCCTTTCTATTTGCCTCTACTCTGATATCAATCCCTGCCTGCAGTCCAAATGCCTTTGTGGCCTCTTCCCGTTCTATTTCTTTTCCCTCTGTAATTATTTGCTCCCAATATTGGTTCTTTTGTCAGCTTCCTCCAGTAAATCCCATCCCCCATCTTGCTTATTTTCTGTACCTCTATTTGCAGGCATCCCTATTGGCCGGATCTACTTTCACCATTCCCATGTTGGCTCAGTTCTTAGGTTCATAGGTAAGTACTAGGTTAGCTGCCTTGTGAATCATTTTAAGCCTATCCAATTTCCCTTTCAAAGGTAAGAATCAAACTATGTATTTTTTCACTGTGAGTTAAACACCTTAATTATTATACCAATCTCCAGCCCTAGTTCTTAGTACACTTTCTGCTATTTTTATGAATATAATATTCTGTATGACTGTTGTTATTCTCCTTAAGGATCTGGGTCCAAAATCCCACTCTTTCCTTATTTGTTGAATTAATCCCTCCCCCGCTTCATCATCATCCCTTTCCACTTTGAATTGTAGCTAAGAATGCCTAACATTGACTGTGAGCTAAGCACCTCATTTGCATTTGGAAAAAACTGGCATCTGCATCCAGGTGTGCTGATAATTAAAAGAATAGAACAAGTGCACAGTTCCATACTAATAAACAAACACAGCCTATGCTGCATAAGTATTTTTTTCTTTCTGAGCAACATTTCAGTAAATCTGGAGGGAATAGTTTGTCTTTTGATAGTGATATAATGTTGTCTTATGTCTGATGTAAAAAGCCATAGAAAGGACACAAGGTTGGTCCATAAAAAGCATAGAAAGGCTGAAAAGAAACTTGATAAGACTGAAAATGTGACCTAAAACAATAGCTTGAATTGAATGCAGCAAATGCATATATGAAGCTGACAGGTAGGGAAAGGAACAGACAGAAAAGTCAGCAGCATGAAACAATAAATGAGGAAAGGGACAAGGGGGTAGTGATATCAGATAATCTAAAGGTAAGCTTACTATCTGATAAAATACTGAAGAAGGATGCTGATGGGATGCCCCTGCACTGGCCCAGTAATCAGGGAGCCTCAGTCCTCACCATTGGCAACAACTAGGGGATGTACACCCTGGGAGGATGACAAGTACACACACAGTAAAGTAAAATTTCCCTTAAGAGCACACAGAGATCACAGTGAGTCAGGTGCTGGTTTCTCCCTCTTTCTCCACATCCCCAATAAGACTATCCACTGGCACAGCTATAGAGTTGAGATCTCATTTGAGTGGCCAAGATAAAACTTCCAGCACCCTCTATGTCCAACCAGTGCTTTGTGTCCCTGCCAAAGTAGCTGAAACACACTAACACTCACACACACACACACACACACACACACACACACACACACACACACACACACACACACACACACACACACACACACACTTTGAGGTTTAATTTATATACAAGCACACACACTCCTGGGAAAGGCTGGCACAGGTTTACTAGCTATGCCCCCTTCTGCCCAGACTATAAGGTAGTTCCCTCTGCCACCAACCACTCTTATCAGCTACTTTTAAGGCACTTAACAAAGAGTGCCCAATCCTATACAAGTACTCTAAGAGCTTAAATATGTCTCACAAATATCAGCCACAAAGATAGGTTCAAATATATTTAATAATAAATAATAAAAGAGCAAGACAATACTCAGTAAATCAATACAGTAACTTCAGAGTTCAAAATTACAGGACATATTTAAAACAATATTGCAGGACAGTCTCAAATAAATACAGAAAACATCTAAACAAATCCTTACTAGATTCCTATCTGAATCTAAAAAGAGTTACTATGCCCTAGAAACATACTTACAGCAAGGCAAGTGCAGAAGGTGGTGATGAGTAGATGTTCTTGCAAGGCCCAAGGCAAAATACAAAATACCCCGTCTCTCGCTGAAAGAGTTCTTAAATTAATATCAAATATTATTGCTGGGTTAACTTGGATGACATCACTTTTTGTACACCTGACGTTAGTTCCCAAGCTACCCCCATTGTCAGAAAGTACAAGCATTTTTAACATATCTCTGTGAAAAATACATATCTCTCAGATGTTTGCATATCTCAAATGTCATAAAACAATAAAACACTTCTGCATCTCAATCCTAGTAATTACTTATCTTCCAAGACAATACAAAAACTTCTAGCTCTAGACATTGTGTCTGCTACACTGAAACTGAGAGATAACTTTTATAGCACAATTGTGCAACAATTTAATTTCAACTTATTTTCTTGAAGTTAACCTTTTATGTCCCAGTTTCTACTGTTAAAACATATATAGTTACAGAATTACAATAGTTTATATACATTTCTGTTCTAAGCCAGCAGAGCATGCTGTGGTTATATTTTACCTCAGTATATAACATACAGTTCTGTATAAATCATATCAATATTATTTATCTACAAATGACATAGAATTATTTACAAAATTCCAGATAGCTGGGCTGGCACTGTGACAGCTGGGATACTGGGATACAGAGGAAAAGACATCACAAGTAGAAAAACACATATTTTAGAGTTCTCTATAGCTAGTATTTAGCAACTAAATAGTGCAGGATCTGTCCCAGAAGTGTACAAAGAGAGAGAAAGAGAGAGAGAGAGAGAGAGAGAGACAGTGAGCAGCTCCATATGTATCAATTCTGAAGAAAAGCAGTGGGGGTGTGGGCAAGAAGATATATAATGAAAGCACTTGCATGTTAAAGGAGAATTGCAGCCTAAAAACAGACAAAAATATGCTTTTCAACATATCTTGAACTTTCTTGCATTATTAATGCATCAGTATCAACATAAGGGGTTATTATTATTTTCTGTTTTATTATACCCAAAATGGCTTGAAAGGGGACTGTCATGCTGTATGATTTTGTAGTCAATGCTTTCACCATCCTGATGTCATTTTATAGGGAAAGAAAGACATCAGTGTGATGGGAGGATCATTTACTATGATTTTCTCTTTCTCTCTTCACCACCTTACACAGTTTATGATTTTGTTTACTTAGATTTTTTTAACGGCTATCTCTGATTTAGCATTTTAAAGAAAATGTGAATGTCAGGCTTGAAAAAGTAGCTGAGTTAATTGCTCTTTCAAACTGAAACTGTAGTTCAATATCAAAGTGTGAGAAATCTGATGCCTATGATTAATAGATGTTACTGACCTCCCCAGCTCATTGACCTGCCTAAATCAAACACTGTATATAATGCATAACTGCCATAATAAACTCGTCTTTAGATATAGCATGAAGTTTTATAAAAAATGCAGTCTATGAAAATAGAACCCAAATACCGAGAGAAAATCAGGAGAGAAAGATGAAAATATTTTTCTTCTTTGTGGAATACTTAGGGTTTGATTATAGGGAAAGACTACTAAATTGTTATAAGGAAAAAAACACTAAAAGACATCACAAGTAGAAAAACACATATTTTAGAGTTCCCTATAGCTAGTAGGTATTTAGTAGGTAGTATTTAGCAACTAAATAGTGCAGGATCTGTCCCAGAAGTGTACAAAGAGAGAGAGAGAGAGAGACAGTGAGCAGCAGAGCTTTCTTGTTCAATTACAACTGTTCTGACTGAGAACTACACTATTTACATGTGGAGTGGTGCTGGTAATATGTGACAGGTGAAGCACATTTTAATACCCTTTTAAAAGTATTTTTAATAGCTCTGTATTTATAATCAATGTCCTAACCTAAATTACTAAGTCCCTCCTAGCCTTCACAATCTAACAGAAAATGAAGCAAACATGAGAAATAAAATGTAATATTTCACAAAAAAGCAAACAGGAACAAATTGAAGCACACAATGAATGTACACGTGTTAAATTATGTTTTTTTCTGTGTTGGACTACTTGGAGGGAAAAATCACTTTTTGGAAAGAAGAACTTGACATCTGGGTGGAGCTCTCATTTAATACAGGAAAGTAATCCATTCATACAGTTAGTGAATTTGTCCTTCAAGGACTCACTTTCAACCCTAATTAGGGCCCAAAAGGGCAGAGTGAATAGAATATGTATAGACAGCTTAGATTGGAAGGAAACCATTGGAGCTACGTGCAAACACAAAGAGAGTATGCAAATTCTACACAAGCATTAATCAGGTATCAAGGTTGAGTCTCACACCTTGGAGCTGAGAAGGGTAAATCTTAATCACTGATCCAGTGTGCTGTCCACTGTGTGTGCATGAGTGGCAGGTCTAGGGTACTAAAAATGCTATCCAGTTCCACTTTCTCTTAGTTGAAATGTCTTAGCATGTCCTAGACGTTTGAGAGCATTTGTGCTTTGGTTCTGTCAGAGGACTGCTAATGGGAAACTGGATGTGCGGATTGCTACATGTCTTCTTGTTCTCACAACAGACCCTGCCTTTCTTGGCACAGCTATGGTAAGTTGCCCATTTTTTTTTTTTTTACACTTTATGATGTGCATGTTTAGGCATTTCCTCTTGTTAACATTATTGTAGTGCACTGAATGCACCTCTAAGGCTGTATCCTTTGGGGAAAAGGACATTTTTTTTTTAAATAAATTTTCAGTGTTCTCTGAATTTGTTGTTCATGGAACAACATCGTATATACATTTTTCTGATTTTTTGATTTTGTATATATATTGATCCTTTATGCTTAGGCTTTTATATATATATATATATATAGCAATTTCATATATAATTAGATTTGTACTTGATTATTTGATATTTATTTATTTAATTATTTAAGAAATTAATATTTATTGTAGAATTTGATATAAGCAGTCTATGCACTTTATATTCACTTTTAATAATCGTATATATACAATATATTATATATGTTTTAAAATATTTTTTAAAAATATCACAACAATACCTTGTAGTTCAGTTCTACTTCGTCCATACATTTTGTTCTTTATAAACACTCTATATTGGTGCCTGACTATCTTATTTGATATGCAAGAAAAGGTTTATAATAAGATTGGTGCTCTATTTGATCCTTCTTCGTTATATTTTATTATATTACTTAATTCATATATGGTTACTGTGAGAGTTAAGAGAAAGCGAGCAAAAAATGTTTATTATTTCTTCACAAAATGTATACAAAAGTTGTCTTTATTTTAACAACTAAGTATTATAGCATACTACCTATGCGATATAGCTTTAAATAAGTTTGATGCTTTGAGAATGAATGATGTAATTAAGCAATTAATTAATTGATTAATTAGTTATGCTATACTGTTCTTAGATATATAAGACATTGGTTACTACATTGTTTTAAACTTGTCTGAAGAAGCGTGCATTGGCAGCACGCGAAAGCGCTCACTTTTTTGGATTTTATGAAATAAAAGCTGTTACATCGTTCGTGGTGGTGGTCTACCTTCTTCTTTTTTGATCGTTGCTGGGGTGCTGGCAGTGACAAAAAAAAACAAAAAAAAAAACAAAACAAAACAAGCACCTCCTGTTGTCACACTGAGGACTCACTAGTGGTGAGAAGACTTGATTTGGAACAGGCATGAAGGCAAAAACACCTGCAAACAATTTTTCACTGACATGCTCTATCACACACAGGGTTTTTTATGATGAGGAGTTGTTTATTTGTAATTTTCAAAACAATTGTAAGCAAATGGATCTCTCCTTTTATCTCACTCTATTAAATGTATTTTACAACTTCTTAAGCTTTTAAAGCTTCCAGTGTGCTTGTTGATACAGTTTGTTTGATTACATGCATTATTTATCATTTATGTTTTACTGTTGTTTGCTTTTCATACCATTTTTTTCTTTTAACTCATCTGCATTGTATATTGCGCTTAATATTTGTAAAAGCTGCTGTGAATTGTTTGCAAGTTAGTGTGATATGTGAGATGGATTATTTAAATGAATACTATCTGACCTCTCTTGTGGGGGAGAGTTTTGTGTTTCAATGTGTACAGTGCAACACATACAACCTTATAAAGCATTATTAGTAAATAATGGACTCATTTATGAACGATTCCCATATGTAGCAGCACTTGATGAAAGACTTAACATTAAGAGAGTAAAATTCCTGCTGTTGCTTTGTTTGCTGTACTTTTATATGGCAGATTTTCATTATTTGATTTGGATAAAGATGGTTAGGAAATACCATTTTCATCATAATTTAGCGAAAAAAAATGTGCCACTGAATCATCTAAGGGCTTACCCAGCTTTTGTCTGGTCAAAGGGATATAAAGCTACCATGCAACAGAAGTAGCTAGAATGAAGAAATGTAGAAAACCGCCCATCTGAGTACTCAAAAATATTA
Organism: Protopterus annectens; assembly: GCF_019279795.1. Classification (NCBI taxonomy): domain Eukaryota; kingdom Metazoa; phylum Chordata; order Ceratodontiformes; family Protopteridae; genus Protopterus; species Protopterus annectens. The sequence continues at coordinate 1,365,935,688 of NC_056741.1, forward strand.
AAACACAGAATTCTTGGTAGAGGATTTACAAGCTCTACAGTGCAATTCATGATTTATTCATTGTGGCTACATAAGTGTGCAGATTCAAACCTGGCAGAGAGGTTTTGCTACTAGGTAAGTATTTTAATTAAATAGGTTGGTTCTAATGTTACAAAAATGGATTAACATAGGAATTCTGTGACTATACCTTCAGGTACCAAATGAAAGGTATTATAACAGCTTCAAAGAAGCTGAAAATGTATAAAGAAAAATGTAACTTATTTATTAATAATCAGTGGTGGAATTGCTCTTTTTGGAGAGTAAAACCATTTTACATTGGCTTATCAAACATTTTATTTAATGATATGCACTTATTTCTCATTGATGAAGTGATACACTCCCACTTCAGGTCCAAAGCTAATATATGACGCTAACTGGTTAAACACTGGCTAAGGTTGTGCTGTTGTAAGACTAAGATGGCATTCTTTCATTTAGAAAATTTGCTTATCAGGTAAAGAGTTCTTTAGTAAGGAAAAGGCATCACAGCCATCGATAAAATATAGACTATAAAATATCTTTTTGGGCTCATGTGATCCTAAAAGACCTGACATAAAGTCAAAAAAGGCTCTTAGATGTATTATTAGGCTGGGAAAATTTGGGGCTAAGTTTTAGTTGGCTAATATTGGCGATATGCTCTCAGTCTAAAACATGGTTTGTCATTAAAGGTCCTGTTCATCAAGGCATACAGCAGGTTTCACCAGAGTAAGATAGACGAAGCTGGAGCTGTACGATCAAAAGAAAAAGATATAACTAAATTCCAGGTGATCGCTTTTCAGTTTAGCAGTCTGAGCACAAGGGAAGCTGGCCAGGGGAGAGAGAGAGAGAGAGAGAGAGAGAGAGGAATGATAAGGTAATGCCTGCTCACCTCCCTGAGGAGATGGTTGGGGATTCATACCCTAGACGTACACTATGTTCTAGAATTCCCAGTAGTGACCACATACTATAGAGTGGAGCTTCTTGCAAGTTTGACAGAGCCCCAAAGGGTGACACCCCTCACAATGGCTCATTGTCCGCCCATTCTTGGATTTCCAGGCATAGGCATAAGGAAAACATAGGTCTATAAAAGAAAAAAAAATTCTCATCCTCTATGCAAATAGCAGCACCACTCCTGGCATTTTGTCTTCCCCACAATGGAAATGAATGGTCTATAAGCGCCGCCCCTCACAGAATGAGTGGGTCAGTGCAGCATGCAGGAAAAAGTTTGATTGTCAGAGGAGGACTGCAGCAATAAAGATAAAAAGAGTGGAACACAAGAGCAAGGATGTATGTCAGTGCATGGGAAGGATGTGTTCATTTTATGTGTAGCTCAGGTTTCTGTTTCATAGAGAGTTAATTTCAGAAAAATGTAATCGCTTTGATTGCTACAAGGCTGTTTAATATTGCGGAACTCATTGCAGAAGAAGCTTTTCAAAAAAAAAAACAACTTTTCATAATGTTGTGCAACCTGCACTTGGTTGATATAACTTAGGGGGTGTAGGGGGTGCAGTCCTCACAACACCTAGGGCAGAGGTTTTTATTTTGTTAGAAAATAGAGGGAGGAGAAACTATATGCCTTAAGATTTGCTGCAATGATGCTATTGGTAGCCAGCTAAAACAGCTATTTGCAGATAACCTAGTTTTTTAAAGCTCAAATTTGAGTTTCTCATATGTGATCTGTGTTCTGTGCCATTAAGGTCAAGTTGTATACTGCATGCAGATTTTAATTCCACAGAATCTGTATGGTATAGCAATTACTTTTCATCTCTGCTGTTTCATCTTCATTTGATCAAACATTTTTGTGATCAATGTGGAACCATAAGCTAAGGGGGCATCTTGTGGTTTCATTATTTTGGATACTATATTTTAATAATGAGAGTGCCTATAAAGCAATCGTAGGGATCTCTGGTCACTGCAAAGTCTTTCTTTTTCTTCTTCTTTTTTAAAGATTTATATATAGAGTGTCTAGAAATAATATTTTGCTTTTAGAAACTCTCTTGATACTGGCTGTATTTTAATTAAATTTCTACTTATATAGTGGGAATGGATTTTCGATTTTTCTGGAGCAGATATTGGTGAGAGCTGGAAATTATCTTGTAGAAGACTTTGCCCACAAAAAGATCATGCCTTTCTGTGCTGAAAATCTAAATTATTTTTAATAAGCAAAACTATTTTGGAGAAACTACAAAATTAATTTTTCTGAGGCAGACAATTAAATGAATGGTCTTTAAATCAGAAAAGTAATCCCTTTAAAATATATAAAAATATTTCACCAACAGAAATGCAAATGTACAGATCATCTTATAGACAGTTATCACTATTCTGTACTTCTAAGTGCTGTAATATTTTTTGGGACTTCAAGACAAGGAAAATCACATGCTTCTCCTATTGTGATATGGAGGGCTAATCCTCAAACACAAACAGTGCTTAGTATGGAACTCTTTGCATGCACAGATTGGAAATATAACAAAAATAGCTTTGCTTTTTATAAATATGGGCAAGAAATAGAAGGCCAGAAGAAGTTCATGCAGGCAAAGTCCACCTTACAGGTGGATCTCTTTGTGGTGGCAGGTGGCATGACCTAAAACAATACAGGCACAAAATTACATCACATCAGATGATAGACCAACAGCTTCAAGACCATCTCTGACTGAACCTAGATATCATACAGGAATTACTTCATCTGTTTGGCCTATAAATTGTATATGAAGGAATGTGCAGCTTTCCCATACAATTAGATAGCAAAGTAAGTGTAGCTGTTACCATTCTAGCTAGAGAGACCATGCAAAGACAAACAGGATACAGAATCGATATTTCACATCAGTCTATAGAATACTCAATATGTTCCTCAATAAATTGCTGAGAAATGTGGATGAGCATATCTGTTTTTCGATCATAGCAGGGGAGACAGACGCTAACATGCTTGGCTTTTATGCCATCATCTGTCTCCCTGAAGTTTTGGGAGCCACAGATTGCACATATGTTCATAGGTTCATAGGTTCATAGGTAGGTACTAGGCTATCTACCCGAGGGCATTTATAAGCCTAGCCAGAGTGTGTCAGCTTTCGCCTCCCCATTGATTAATTAACCGAGCCTCTGTCAAGAAGAGCCAGTGAAGTGATCCCAGGGGTGTATTTTCTGTTACCCATCCACTCATCAAGGTTTCTCTTGAATAGTGTTAGTGAGGGGCTCTGCCTAATGTAGTTAGGAATTTTGTTCCAAAGCATGGGCAGTCTGTGTGACAGGAATCTATCCCTCCAGCATGTTCTACTTATTGTTGTGGCAAGGTTTAGCTCACTAGAGTGAGTGGCTCGCAGTGACTTGGATTTCTTTAGGTGGAGCATGTTCATCAATTCTGAGTTGGACATGGCTTTGTAAGTCGGGCAGAGATCACCTCTGAGTAAGTGATATGCAACTGAGTACAGCTGGAGTTTTTCCAGTCGGGCTGCATAAGACATATGTTTGAGGCCAGTAATCCTCTTGGTGAGGTACTTTTGTGGTCTTTCCAGCTGTTGGAAGTGTCTTGTGAGGTACATCCCAAATGGGGCATTGTACTGTATGATGGGTCTGATGAGTGATGAGTAGGGGGGTACTATAACCTCTTTATTTCTAGATGCGAACACTTTAGTAATTAGATGGGCTACATAGAAGGATTTCCTCACTACTTTGGCAGTATGAGTGTCAAAGGAGAGATTACTATCTACCTGGGTCCCCAGATCTCTTATTACCTTTTCTGTATTAAGGGGGCTCCCACCAATGTGGTAATTCATGGGTGTTTTGTTTTTCCCAAATGGGATGACTATGCATTTTTTGGCATTTAGCTTGAGACCATGACTTTGACGCCAGGTGTCCGTCTCAGTAAGACCATTTTGGAGAATGTCCATGTCAGCCAGAGAGTCAATTATGACTCCCAGTTTGCAGTCATCGGCGAACTTGGTTAGCCATAGTCCTCCTGTGTTTGCCTGTACTTCTGAGAAGTATATGCCGAACAGTAGGGGTCCCAGGACCGAGCCTTGTGGGACACCACTAGTGACTGGTTTAGAGTTGGACCTGGAGCCCGCGATTCTTACCGTGTGAGTTCTGTCTGTAAGCCAGCTGGCAACCCATCTTGTGACGTAGGGGTTTATGTTCAGGCTGGTGAGTTTTTCTATAATTCCAGAGTGGGGAATGGTGTCAAAAGCCTTGGTGAGGTCAAGGTAGGCTGTGTGAACTACCTTCCCTTCATCTATGGCCTTGGTGACTGTCTCGAAGAAGTCAACCAGCTTTAGTAGGCATGATCTGCCCTTAATAAAGCTGAACTGGGTCGGGTCAAGTGTTTGGAGGTTCCCAATGTCTTTGTTAATGAGTTCCATGATGAT